>NW_027183089.1:0-97813 GCF_041146395.1 Eulemur rufifrons | reverse complement strand
AAACACACTTGAGAAAGAAGTCATCACGTAGGACGGGGAGAGCTCCCAGCAGTAAGGAGTCATGTATAGGGACGCTTAAACTAACTTAGAGCGAGCAACTAGCAGGTGGTGCTCTGTAGGCTGGCTAAACGCTAGAATGGAGGAAGTGCCAGACGGTCTTCTATATTAACGCTTACATTCACTGAGAGAAAGAGACTATGTTGGGCGCTTTGTTACACTGGTAAACTCTGAGATTGGAAGAAGTGTGAGAGTTTCCTGTCCAACGCACTTAAGAAAGAAGTCATTATGTAGGAAGAGGAGAGTTCTCGGCTAGAAAGGGAGGAGGCTTTCTATGTATGGGAACGCTTACATTCACTTCAAGAAACTATCGGGGGGTAATTTGTAGTTAAACTCTAGAAGAACTGTGAGAGTCCTATATAGGAAGGCTTGCATTCACTTAGGGAAAGCAAGTACGAAGAAGGAGTGGTTTGTAGGCTTGCTAAACTCTAGTGTTGACGAAATGCGAGAGTCCTATAGAGGGACGTTAACCTTCAGTTAGTGAGAGCAACTCTCGGGGAGGGGGGTGGTATTTAGGCTTGCTGAACTCTAGTTTGGAAGACATGTCCGAGTTATCCAGGAAGGCTTACAATCACTTAGCTAGAAAGCCAGTATCGGCGGTCGCCTTGTAGGCTTGCTAAACTCTAGTTTCCAGGAAGGGCAAGAGTCATATAGAGGATCACTTAAATTCACTCAGTGAAAGCAACTGTCGCAGGCTGCCTTTTAGGGTGGCTAAACTCTAGTTGGAAGGAAGTGTGAGAGTCATATATAGGAATTCTTACCTTGACTTAGTGAAAGCACCTATGGAGCGGTGGCTTGTCGTCTTGCTGAACTCCAGTTTGGAAGATGTGCGAGAGTATGTATTCATAGGGATATTTACAGCCACTTAGAGAAAGTAGCTCTCAGGGCTGGTGCGCAGGGTTACAAAACTACATTCAAAGAAGGACAAGAAAAATATACGGGGGAGGCTTACATTCGGGTAGAGAAAGCAACTCTCGTGGGGTGTATTGCCAGATGGCTAAACGTTGAGATTGGAACAAGTGTGAGTTTCTTGTGAAACACAGTGAAGGATGAAGTCACTATGTAAAAGCTGGATACTTCTTAGCCAGACGGGAGTCACGATAGGAACACATACACTGACTGAGAGAAAGCAATTGTTGGGTGGTGGGTTGTAGGTTTGCTAAAGTCCAGTTTGGAAGAAGTGCGAGAATCCTTTATAGGAATGCTTACATTCACTTCCAGAAAGCAGCGATCAGCGGTGGTTTGCAGGATTGCTACACCGCAGTTTGCAAGAAGTGCGAGAGTCGTGCATAGCAATGCTTAAATTCCCTTAGAGAAAGCAACTGTCGGCGGGTGATTTTTAGGCTTTCTAGCCTCTGGTTTGGATGAAGTGTGAGACATACATGGGAACGCTTACATTCCCTTCCAGAAAGCAAGTGTCGCGGAGTGGTTTTTAGGCTTGCAAGACTTCTGAACGGAAGAAGTGCGAGAGGCATATACAGGAAGGCGTACATTTACTTAATGAAAGCAACTATAGTGGGATGCATTGGAGAATTGCTAAAGTCTGAGATTGGAAGAAGTGTGACCTTCCTGTCAAACACACTTGAGAAAGAAGTCATCACGTAGGACGGGGAGAGCTCCCAGCAGTAAGGAGTCATGTATAGGGACGCTTAAACTAACTTAGAGCGAGCAACTAGCAGGTGGTGCTCTGTAGGCTGGCTAAACGCTAGAATGGAGGAAGTGCCAGACGGTCTTCTATATTAACGCTTACATTCACTGAGAGAAAGAGACTATGTTGGGCGCTTTGTTACACTGGTAAACTCTGAGATTGGAAGAAGTGTGAGAGTTTCCTGTCCAACGCACTTAGGAAAGAAGTCATTATGTAGGAAGAGGAGAGTTCTCGGCTAGAAAGGGAGGACGCTTTCTATGTATGGGAACGCTTACATTCACTTCAAGAAACTATCGGGGGGTAATTTGTAGTTAAACTCTAGAAGAACTGTGAGAGTCCTATATAGGAAGGCTTGCATTGACTTAGGGAAAGCAAGTACGAAGAAGGAGTGGTTTGTAGGCTTGCTAAACTCTAGTGTTGACGAAATGCGAGAGTCCTATAGAGGGACGTTAACCTTCAGTTAGTGAGAGCAACTCTCGGGGGGGGGTGGTATTTAGGCTTGCTGAACTCTAGTTTGGAAGACATGTCCGAGTTATCCAGGAAGGCTTACAATCACTTAGCTAGAAAGCCAGTATCGGCGGTCGCCTTGTAGGCTTGCTAAACTCTAGTTTCCGGGAAGGGCAAGAGTCATATAGAGGATCACTTAAATTCACTCAGTGAAAGCAACTGTCGCAGGCTGCCTTTTAGGGTGGCTAAACTCTAGTTGGAAGGAAGTGTGAGAGTCATATATAGGAATTCTTACCTTGACTTAGTGAAAGCACCTATGGAGCGGTGGCTTGTCGTCTTGCTGAACTCCAGTTTGGAAGATGTGCGAGAGTATGTATTCATAGGGATATTTACAGCCACTTAGAGAAAGTAGCTCTCAGGGCTGGTGCGCAGGGTTAAAAACTACATTCAAAGAAGGACAAGAAAAATATACGGGGGAGGCTTACATTCGGGTAGAGAAAGCAACTCTCGTGGGGTGTATTGCCAGATGGCTAAACGTTGAGATTGGAACAAGTGTGAGTTTCTTGTGAATCACACTGAAGGATGTCACTATGTGAAAGCTGGATACTTCTTAGCCAGACGGGAGTCACGATAGGAACACATACACTGACTGAGAGAAAGCAATTGTTGGGTGGTGGGTTGTAGGTTTGCTAAAGTCCACTTTGGGAGAAGTGCGAGAATCCTTTATAGGAATGCTTACATTCACTTCCAGAAAGCAGCGATCAGCGGTGGTTTGCAGGATTGCTACACCGCAGTTTGCAAGAAGTGCGAGAGTCGTGCATAGCAATGCTTAAATTCCCTTAGAGAAAGCAACTGTCGGCGGGTGATTTTTAGGCTTTCTAGCCTCTGGTTTGGATGAAGTGTGAGACATACATGGGAACGCTTACATTCCCTTCCAGAAAGCAAGTGTCGCGGAGTGGTTTTTAGGCTTGCAAGACTTCTGAACGGAAGAAGTGCGAGAGGCATATACAGGAAGGCGTACATTTACTTAATGAAAGCAACTATAGTGGGATGCATTGGAGAATTGCTAAAGTCTGAGATTGGAAGAAGTGTGACCTTCCTGTCAAACACACTTGAGAAAGAAGTCATCACGTAGGACGGGGAGAGCTCCCAGCAGTAAGGAGTCATGTATAGGGACGCTTAAACTAACTTAGAGCGAGCAACTAGCAGGTGGTGCTCTGTAGGCTGGCTAAACGCTAGAATGGAGGAAGTGCCAGACGGTCTTCTATATTAACGCTTACATTCACTGAGAGAAAGAGACTATGTTGGGCGCTTTGTTACACTGGTAAACTCTGAGATTGGAAGAAGTGTGAGAGTTTCCTGTCCAACACACTTAAGAAAGAAGTCATTATGTAGGAAGAGGAGAGTTCTCGGCTAGATAGGGAGGAGGCTTTCTATGTATGGGAACGCTTACATTCACTTCAAGAAACTATCGGGGGGTAATTTGTAGTTAAACTCTAGAAGAACTGTGAGAGTCCTATATAGGAAGGCTTGCATTCACTTAGGGAAAGCAAGTACGAAGAAGGAGTGGTTTGTAGGCTTGCTAAACTCTAGTGTTGACGAAATGCGAGAGTCCTATAGAGGGACGTTAACCTTCAGTTAGTGAGAGCAACTCTCGGGGGGGGGGGTGGTATTTAGGCTTGCTGAACTCTAGTTTGGAAGACATGTCCGAGGTATCCAGGAAGGCTTACAATCACTTAGCTAGAAAGCCAGTATCGGCGGTCGCCTTGTAGGCTTGCTAAACTCTAGTTTACAGGAAGGGCAAGAGTCATATAGAGGATCACTTAAATTCACTCAGTGAAAGCAACTGTCGCAGGCTGCCTTTTAGGGTGGCTAAACTCTAGTTGGAAAGAAGTGTGAGAGTCATATATAGGAATTCTTACCTTGACTTAGTGAAAGCACCTATGGAGCGGTGGCTTGTCGTCTTGCTGAACTCCAGTTTGGAAGATGTGCGAGAGTATGTATTCATAGGGATATTTACAGCCACTTAGAGAAAGTAGCTCTCAGGGCTGGTGCGCAGGGTTACAAAACTACATTCAAAGAAGGACAAGAAAAATATACGGGGGAGGCTTACATTCGGGTAGAGAAAGCAACTCTCGTGGGCTGTATTGCCAGATGGCTAAACGTTGAGATTGGAACAAGTGTGAGTTTCTTGTGAATCACACTGAAGGATGAAGTCACTATGTAAAAGCTGGATACTTCTTAGCCAGACGGGAGTCACGATAGGAACACATACACTGACTGAGAGAAAGCAATTGTTGGGTGGTGGGTTGTAGGTTTGCTAAAGTCCACTTTGGTAGAAGTGCGAGAATCCTTTATAGGAATGCTTACATTCACTTCCAGAAAGCAGCGATCAGCGGTGGTTTGCAGGATTGCTACACCGCAGTTTGCAAGAAGTGCGAGAGTCGTGCATAGCAATGCTTAAATTCCCTTAGAGAAAGCAACTGTCGGCGGGTGATTTTTAGGCTTTCTAGCCTCTGGTTTGGATGAAGTGTGAGACATACATGGGAACGCTTACATTCCCTTCCAGAAAGCAAGTGTCGCGGAGTGGTTTTTAGGCTTGCAAGACTTCTGAACGGAAGAAGTGCGAGAGGCATATACAGGAAGGCGTACATTTACTTAATGAAAGCAACTATAGTGGGATGCATTGGAGAATTGCTAAAGTCTGAGATTGGAAGAAGTGTGACCTTCCTGTCAAACACACTTGAGAAAGAAGTCATCACGTAGGACGGGGAGAGCTCCCAGCAGTAAGGAGTCATGTATAGGGACGCTTAAACTAACTTAGAGCGAGCAACTAGCAGGTGGTGCTCTGTAGGCTGGCTAAACGCTAGAATGGAGGAAGTGCCAGACGGTCTTCTATATTAACGCTTACATTCACTGAGAGAAAGAGACTATGTTGGGCGCTTTGTTACACTGGTAAAGTCTGAGATTGGAAGAAGTGTGAGAGTTTCCTGTCCAACGCACTTAGGAAAGAAGTCATTATGTAGGAAGAGGAGAGTTCTCGGCTAGAAAGGGAGGACGCTTTCTATGTATGGGAACGCTTACATTCACTTCAAGAAACTATCGGGGGGTAATTTGTAGTTAAACTCTAGAAGAACTGTGAGAGTCCTATATAGGAAGGCTTGCATTCACTTAGGGAAAGCAAGTACGAAGAAGGAGTGGTTTGTAGGCTTGCTAAACTCTAGTGTTGACGAAATGCGAGAGTCCTATAGAGGGACGTTAACCTTCAGTTAGTGAGAGCAACTCTCGGGGGGGGGGGGGTGGTATTTAGGCTTGCTGAACTCTAGTTTGGAAGACATGTCCGAGTTATCCAGGAAGGCTTACAATCACTTAGCTAGAAAGCCAGTATCGGCGGTCGCCTTGTAGGCTTGCTAAACTCTAGTTTCCAGGAAGGGCAAGAGTCATATAGAGGATCACTTAAATTCACTCAGTGAAAGCAACTGTCGCAGGCTGCCTTTTAGGGTGGCTAAACTCTAGTTGGAAGGAAGTGTGAGAGTCATATATAGGAATTCTTACCTTGACTTAGTGAAAGCACCTATGGAGCGGTGGCTTGTCGTCTTGCTGAACTCCAGTTTGGAAGATGTGCGAGAGTATGTATTCATAGGGATATTTACAGCCACTTAGAGAAAGTAGCTCTCAGGGCTGGTGCGCAGGGTTACAAAACTACATTCAAAGAAGGACAAGAAAAATATACGGGGGAGGCTTACATTCGGGTAGAGAAAGCAACTCTCGTGGGGTGTATTGCCAGATGGCTAAACGTTGAGATTGGAACAAGTGTGAGTTTCTTGTGAATCACACTGAAGGATGAAGTCACTATGTGAAAGCTGGATACTTCTTAGCCAGACGGGAGTCACGATAGGAACACATACACTGACTGAGAGAAAGCAATTGTTGGGTGGTGGGTTGTAGGTTTGCTAAAGTCCTCTTTGGGAGAAGTGCGAGAATCCTTTATAGGAATGCTTACATTCACTTCCAGAAAGCAGCGATCAGCGGTGGTTTGCAGGATTGCTACACCGCAGTTTGCAAGAAGTGCGAGAGTCGTGCATAGCAATGCTTAAATTCCCTTAGAGAAAGCAACTGTCGGCGGGTGATTTTTAGGCTTTCTAGCCTCTGGTTTGGATGAAGTGTGAGACATACATGGGAACGCTTACATTCCCTTCCAGAAAGCAAGTGTCGCGGAGTGGTTTTTAGGCTTGCAAGACTTCTGAACGGAAGAAGTGCGAGAGGCATATACAGGAAGGCGTACATTTACTTAATGAAAGCAACTATAGTGGGATGCATTGGAGAATTGCTAAAGTCTGAGATTGGAAGAAGTGTGACCTTCCTGTCAAACACACTTGAGAAAGAAGTCATCACATAGGACGGGGAGAGCTCCCAGCAGTAAGGAGTCATGTATAGGGACGCTTAAACTAACTTAGAGAGAGCAACTAGCAGGTGGTGCTCTGTAGGCTGGCTAAACGCTAGAATGGAGGAAGTGCCAGACGGTCTTCTATATTAACGCTTACATTCACTGAGAGAAAGAGACTGTGTTGGGCGCTTTGTTACACTGGTAAACTCTGAGATTGGAAGAAGTGTGAGAGTTTCCTGTCCAACACACTTAAGAAAGAAGTCATTATGTAGGAAGAGGAGAGTTCTCGGCTAGAAAGGGAGGAGGCTTTCTATGTATGGGAACGCTTACATTCACTTCAAGAAACTATCGGGGGGTAATTTGTAGTTAAACTCTAGAAGAACTGTGAGAGTCCTATATAGGAAGGCTTGCATTCACTTAGGGAAAGCAAGTACGAAGAAGGAGTGGTTTGTAGGCTTGCTAAACTCTAGTGTTGACGAAATGCGAGAGTCCTATAGAGGGACGTTAACCTTCAGTTAGTGAGAGCAACTCTCGGGGGGGGGGGTGGTATTTAGGCTTGCTGAACTCTAGTTTGGAAGACATGTCAGAGGTATCCAGGAAGGCTTACAATCACTTAGCTAGAAAGCCAGTATCGGCGGTCGCCTTGTAGGCTTGCTAAACTCTAGTTTCCAGGAAGGGCAAGAGTCATATAGAGGATCACTTAAATTCACTCAGTGAAAGCAACTGTCGCAGGCTGCCTTTTAGGGTGGCTAAACTCTAGTTGGAAAGAAGTGTGAGAGTCATATATAGGAATTCTTACCTTGACTTAGTGAAAGCACCTATGGAGCGGTGGCTTGTCGTCTTGCTGAACTCCAGTTTGGAAGATGTGCGAGAGTATGTATTCATAGGGATATTTACAGCCACTTAGAGAAAGTAGCTCTCAGGGCTGGTGCGCAGGGTTACAAAACTACATTCAAAGAAGGACAAGAAAAATATACGGGGGAGGCTTACATTCGGGTAGAGAAAGCAACTCTCGTGGGGTGTATTGCCAGATGGCTAAACGTTGAGATTGGAACAAGTGTGAGTATCTTGTGAATCACACTGAAGGATGAAGTCACTATGTAAAAGCTGGATACTTCTTAGCCAGACGGGAGTCACGATAGGAACACATACACTGACTGAGAGAAAGCAATTGTTGGGTGGTGGGTTGTAGGTTTGCTAAAGTCCACTTTGGTAGAAGTGCGAGAATCCTTTATAGGAATGCTTACATTCACTTCCAGAAAGCAGCGATCAGCGGTGGTTTGCAGGATTGCTACACCGCAGTTTGCAAGAAGTGCGAGAGTCGTGCATAGCAATGCTTAAATTCCCTTAGAGAAAGCAACTGTCGGCGGGTGATTTTTAGGCTTTCTAGCCTCTGGTTTGGATGAAGTGTGAGACATACATGGGAACGCTTACATTCCCTTCCAGAAAGCAAGTGTCGCGGAGTGGTTTTTAGGCTTGCAAGACTTCTGAACGGAAGAAGTGCGAGAGGCATATACAGGAAGGCGTACATTTACTTAATGAAAGCAACTATAGTGGGATGCATTGGAGAATTGCTAAAGTCTGAGATTGGAAGAAGTGTGACCTTCCTGTCAAACACACTTGAGAAAGAAGTCATCACGTAGGACGGGGAGAGCTCCCAGCAGTAAGGAGTCATGTATAGGGACGCTTAAACTAACTTAGAGCGAGCAACTAGCAGGTGGTGCTCTGTAGGCTGGCTAAACGCTAGAATGGAGGAAGTGCCAGACGGTCTTCTATATTAACGCTTACATTCACTGAGAGAAAGAGACTATGTTGGGCGCTTTGTTACACTGGTAAACTCTGAGATTGGAAGAAGTGTGAGAGTTTCCTGTCCAACGCACTTAAGAAAGAAGTCATTATGTAGGAAGAGGAGAGTTCTCGGCTAGAAAGGGAGGAGGCTTTCTATGTATGGGAACGCTTACATTCACTTCAAGAAACTATCGGGGGGTAATTTGTAGTTAAACTCTAGAAGAACTGTGAGAGTCCTATATAGGAAGGCTTGCATTCACTTAGGGAAAGCAAGTACGAAGAAGGAGTGGTTTGTAGGCTTGCTAAACTCTAGTGTTGACGAAATGCGAGAGTCCTATAGAGGGACGTTAACCTTCAGTTAGTGAGAGCAACTCTCGGGGGGGGGGTGGTATTTAGGCTTGCTGAACTCTAGTTTGGAAGACATGTCCGAGTTATCCAGGAAGGCTTACAATCACTTAGCTAGAAAGCCAGTATCGGCGGTCGCCTTGTAGGCTTGCTAAACTCTAGTTTCCAGGAAGGGCAAGAGTCATATAGAGGATCACTTAAATTCACTCAGTGAAAGCAACTGTCGCAGGCTGCCTTTTAGGGTGGCTAAACTCTAGTTGGAAGGAAGTGTGAGAGTCATATATAGGAATTCTTACCTTGACTTAGTGAAAGCACCTATGGAGCGGTGGCTTGTCGTCTTGCTGAACTGCAGTTTGGAAGATGTGCGAGAGTATGTATTCATAGGGATATTTACAGCCACTTAGAGAAAGTAGCTCTCAGGGCTGGTGCGCAGGGTTACAAAACTACATTCAAAGAAGGACAAGAAAAATATACGGGGGAGGCTTACATTCGGGTAGAGAAAGCAACTCTCGTGGGCTGTATTGCCAGAGGGCTAAACGTTGAGATTGGAACAAGTGTGAGTTTCTTGTGAATCACACTGAAGGATGAAGTCACTATGTAAAAGCTGGATACTTCTTAGCCAGACGGGAGTCACGATAGGAACACATACACTGACTGAGAGAAAGCAATTGTTGGGTGGTGGGTTGTAGGTTTGCTAAAGTCCACTTTGGAAGAAGTGCGAGAATCCTTTATAGGAATGCTTACATTCACTTCCAGAAAGCAGCGATCAGCGGTGGTTTGCAGGATTGCTACACCGCAGTTTGCAAGAAGTGCGAGAGTCATGCATAGCAATGCTTAAATTCCCTTAGAGAAAGCAACTGTCGGCGGGTGATTTTTAGGCTTTCTAGCCTCTGGTTTGGATGAAGTGTGAGACATACATGGGAACGCTTACATTCCCTTCCAGAAAGCAAGTGTCGCGGAGTGGTTTTTAGGCTTGCAAGACTTCTGAACGGAAGAAGTGCGAGAGGCATATACAGGAAGGCGTACATTTACTTAATGAAAGCAACTATAGTGGGATGCATTGGTGAATTGCTAAAGTCTGAGATTGGAAGAAGTGTGACCTTCCTGTCAAACACACTTGAGAAAGAAGTCATCACGTAGGACGGGGAGAGCTCCCAGCAGTAAGGAGTCATGTATAGGGACGCTTAAACTAACTTAGACAGAGCAACTAGCAGGTGGTGCTCTGTAGGCTGGCTAAACACAAGAATGGAGGAAGTGCCAGACGGTCTTCTATATGAACGCTTACATTCACTGAGAGAAAGAGACTATGTTGGGCGCTTTGTTACACTGGTAAACTCTGAGATTGGAAGAAGTGTGAGAGTTTCCTGTCCAACGCACTTAGGAAAGAAGTCATTATGTAGGAAGAGGAGAGTTCTCGGCTAGAAAGGGAGGAGGCTTTCTATGTATGGGAACGCTTACATTCACTTCAAGAAACTATCGGGGGGTAATTTGTAGTTAAACTCTAGAAGAACTGTGAGAGTCCTATATAGGAAGGCTTGCATTCACTTAGGGAAAGCAAGTACGAAGAAGGAGTGGTTTCTAGGCTTGCTAAACTCTAGTGTTGACGAAATGCGAGAGTCCTATAGAGGGACGTTAACCTTCAGTTAGTGAGAGCAACTCTCGGGGGGGGGGTGGTGGTATTTAGGCTTGCTGAACTCTAGTTTGGAAGACATGTCCGAGTTATCCAGGAAGGCTTACAATCACTTAGCTAGAAAGCCAGTATCGGCGGTCGCCTTGTAGGCTTGCTAAACTCTAGTTTCCGGGAAGGGCAAGAGTCATATAGAGGATCACTTCAATTCACTCAGTGAAAGCAACTGTCGCGGGCTGCATTTTAGGGTGGCTAAACTCTAGTTGGAAAGAAGTGTGAGAGTCATATATAGGAATTCTTACCTTGACTTAGTGAAAGCACCTATGGAGCGGTGGCTTGTCGTCTTGCTGAACTCCAGTTTGGAAGATGTGCGAGAGTATGTATTCATAGGGATATTTACAGCCACTTAGAGAAAGTAGCTCTCAGGGCTGGTGCGCAGGGTTACAAAACTACATTCAAAGAAGGAGAAGAAAAATATACGGGGGAGGCTTACATTCGGGTAGAGAAAGCAACTCTCGTGGGGTGTATTGGCAGATGGCTAAACGTTGAGATTGGAACAAGTGTGAGTTTCTTGTGAATCACACTGAAGGATGAAGTCACTATGTAAAAGCTGGATACTTCTTAGCCAGACGGGAGTCACGATAGGAACACATACACTGACTGAGAGAAAGCAATTGTTGGGTGGTGGGTTGTAGGTTTGCTAAAGTCCAGTTTGGAAGAAGTGCGAGAATCCTTTATAGGAATGCTTACATTCACTTCCAGAAAGCAGCGATCAGCGGTGGTTTGCAGGATTGCTACACCGCAGTTTGCAAGAAGTGCGAGAGTCGTGCATAGCAATGCTTAAATTCCCTTAGAGAAAGCAACTGTCGGCGGGTGATTTTTAGGCTTTCTAGCCTCTGGTTTGGATGAAGTGTGAGACATACATGGGAACGCTTACATTCCCTTCCAGAAAGCAAGTGTCGCGGAGTGGTTTTTAGGCTTGCAAGACTTCTGAACGGAAGAAGTGCGAGAGGCATATACAGGAAGGCGTACATTTACTTAATGAAAGCAATAATAGTGGGATGCATTGGAGAATTGCTAAAGTCTGAGATTGGAAGAAGTGTGACCTTCCTGTCAAACACACTTGAGAAAGAAGTCATCACGTAGGACGGGGAGAGCTCCCAGCAGTAAGGAGTCATGTATAGGGACGCATAAACTAACTTAGAGCGAGCAACTAGCAGGTGGTGCTCTGTAGGCTGGCTAAACGCTAGAATGGAGGAAGTGCCAGACGGTCTTCTATATTAACGCTTACATTCACTGAGAGAAAGAGACTATGTTCGGCGCTTTGTTACACTGGTAAACTCTGAGATTAGAAGAAGTGTGAGAGTTTCCTGTCCAACGCACTTAAGAAAGAAGTCATTATGTAGGAAGAGGAGAGTTCTCGGCTAGAAAGGGAGGACGCTTTCTACGTATGGGAACGCTTACATTCACTTCAAGAAACTATCGGGGGGTAATTTGTAGTTAAACTCTAGAAGAACTGTGAGAGTCCTATATAGGAAGGCTTGCATTCACTTAGGGAAAGCAAGTACGAAGAAGGAGTGGTTTGTAGGCTTGCTAAACTCTAGTGTTGACGAAATGCGAGAGTCCTATAGAGGGACGTTAACCTTCAGTTAGTGAGAGCAACTCTCGGGGGTGGGGGGTGGTATTTAGGCTTGCTGAACTCTAGTTTGGAAGACATGTCCGAGTTATCCAGGAAGGCTTACAATCACTTAGCTAGAAAGCCAGTATCGGCGGTCGCCTTGTAGGCTTGCTAAACTCTAGTTTCCGGGAAGGGCAAGAGTCATATAGAGGATCACTTAAATTCACTCAGTGAAAGCACCTGTCGCAGGCTGCCTTTTAGGGTGGCTAAACTCTAGTTGGAAGGAAGTGTGAGAGTCATATATAGGAATTCTTACCTTGACTTAGTGAAAGCACCTATGGAGCGGTGGCTTGTCATCTTGCTGAACTCCAGTTTGGAAGATGTGCGAGAGTATGTATTCATAGGGATATTTACAGCCACTTAGAGAAAGTAGCTCTCAGGGCTGGTGCGCAGGGTTACAAAACTACATTCAAAGAAGGACAAGAAAAATATACGGGGGAGGCTTACATTCGGGTAGAGAAAGCAACTCTCGTGGGCTGTATTGCCAGAGGGCTAAACGTTGAGATTGGAACAAGTGTGAGTTTCTTGTGAATCACACTGAAGGATGAAGTCACTATGTAAAAGCTGGATACTTCTTAGCCAGACGGGAGTCACGATAGGAACACATACACTGACTGAGAGAAAGCAATTGTTGGGTGGTGGGTTGTAGGTTTGCTAAAGTCCACTTTGGAAGAAGTGCGAGAATCCTTTATAGGAATGCTTACATTCACTTCCAGAAAGCAGCGATCAGCGGTGGTTTGCAGGATTGCTACACCGCAGTTTGCAAGAAGTGCGAGAGTCATGCATAGCAATGCTTAAATTCCCTTAGAGAAAGCAACTGTCGGCGGGTGATTTTTAGGCTTTCTAGCCTCTGGTTTGGATGAAGTGTGAGACATACATGGGAACGCTTACATTCCCTTCCAGAAAGCAAGTGTCGCGGAGTGGTTTTTAGGCTTGCAAGACTTCTGAACGGAAGAAGTGCGAGAGGCATATACAGGAAGGCGTACATTTACTTAATGAAAGCAACTATAGTGGGATGCATTGGTGAATTGCTAAAGTCTGAGATTGGAAGAAGTGTGACCTTCCTGTCAAACACACTTGAGAAAGAAGTCATCACGTAGGACGGGGAGAGCTCCCAGCAGTAAGGAGTCATGTATAGGGACGCATAAACTAACTTAGAGCGAGCAACTAGCAGGTGGTGCTCTGTAGGCTGGCTAAACGCTAGAATGGAGGAAGTGCCAGACGGTCTTCTATATGAACGCTTACATTCACTGAGAGAAAGAGACTATGTTGGGCGCTTTGTTACACTGGTAAACTCTGAGATTAGAAGAAGTGTGAGAGTTTCCTGTCCAACGCACTTAAGAAAGAAGTCATTATGTAGGAAGAGGAGAGTTCTCGGCTAGAAAGGGAGGACGCTTTCTACGTATGGGAACGCTTACATTCACTTCAAGAAACTATCGGGGGGTAATTTGTAGTTAAACTCTAGAAGAACTGTGAGAGTCCTATATAGGAAGGCTTGCATTCACTTAGGGAAAGCAAGTACGAAGAAGGAGTGGTTTGTAGGCTTGCTAAACTCTAGTGTTGACGAAATGCGAGAGTCCTATAGAGGGACGTTAACCTTCAGTTAGTGAGAGCAACTCTCGGGGGTGGGGGGTGGTATTTAGGCTTGCTGAACTCTAGTTTGGAAGACATGTCCGAGTTATCCAGGAAGGCTTACAATCACTTAGCTAGAAAGCCAGTATCGGCGGTCGCCTTGTAGGCTTGCTAAACTCTAGTTTCCGGGAAGGGCAAGAGTCATATAGAGGATCACTTAAATTCACTCAGTGAAAGCACCTGTCGCGGGCTGCCTTTTAGGGTGGCTAAACTCTAGTTGGAAGGAAGTGTGAGAGTCATATATAGGAATTCTTACCTTGACTTAGTGAAAGCACCTATGGAGCGGTGGCTTGTCATCTTGCTGAACTCCAGTTTGGAAGATGTGCGAGAGTATGTATTCATAGGGATATTTACAGCCACTTAGAGAAAGTAGCTCTCAGGGCTGGTGCGCAGGGTTACAAAACTACATTCAAAGAAGGACAAGAAAAATATACGGGGGAGGCTTACATTCGGGTAGAGAAAGCAACTCTCGTGGGGTGTATTGCCAGAGGGCTAAACGTTGAGATTGGAACAAGTGTGAGTTTCTTGTGAATCACACTGAAGGATGAAGTCACTATGTAAAAGCTGGATACTTCTTAGCCAGACGGGAGTCACGATAGGAACACATACACTGACTGAGAGAAAGCAATTGTTGGGTGGTGGGTTGTAGGTTTGCTAAAGTCCACTTTGGAAGAAGTGCGAGAATCCTTTATAGGAATGCTTACATTCACTTCCAGAAAGCAGCGATCAGCGGTGGTTTGCAGGATTGCTACACCGCAGTTTGCAAGAAGTGCGAGAGTCATGCATAGCAATGCTTAAATTCCCTTAGAGAAAGCAACTGTCGGCGGGTGATTTTTAGGCTTTCTAGCCTCTGGTTTGGATGAAGTGTGAGACATACATGGGAACGCTTACATTCCCTTCCAGAAAGCAAGTGTCGCGGAGTGGTTTTTAGGCTTGCAAGACTTCTGAACGGAAGAAGTGCGAGAGGCATATACAGGAAGGCGTACATTTACTTAATGAAAGCAACTATAGTGGGATGCATTGGTGAATTGCTAAAGTCTGAGATTGGAAGAAGTGTGACCTTCCTGTCAAACACACTTGAGAAAGAAGTCATCACGTAGGACGGGGAGAGCTCCCAGCAGTAAGGAGTCATGTATAGGGACGCTTAAACTAACTTAGACAGAGCAACTAGCAGGTGGTGCTCTGTAGGCTGGCTAAACACAAGAATGGAGGAAGTGCCAGACGGTCTTCTATATGAACGCTTACATTCACAGAGAGAAAGAGACTATGTTGGGCGCTTTGTTACACTGGTAAACTCTGAGATTGGAAGAAGTGTGAGAGTTTCCTGTCCAACGCACTTAGGAAAGAAGTCATTATGTAGGAAGAGGAGAGTTCTCGGCTAGAAAGGGAGGAGGCTTTCTATGTATGGGAACGCTTACATTCACTTCAAGAAACTATCGGGGGGTAATTTGTAGTTAAACTCTAGAAGAACTGTGAGAGTCCTATATAGGAAGGCTTGCATTCACTTAGGGAAAGCAAGTACGAAGAAGGAGTGGTTTCTAGGCTTGCTAAACTCTAGTGTTGACGAAATGCGAGAGTCCTATAGAGGGACGTTAACCTTCAGTTAGTGAGAGCAACTCTCGGGGGGGGGGTGGTGGTATTTAGGCTTGCTGAACTCTAGTTTGGAAGACATGTCCGAGTTATCCAGGAAGGCTTACAATCACTTAGCTAGAAAGCCAGTATCGGCGGTCGCCTTGTAGGCTTGCTAAACTCTAGTTTCCGGGAAGGGCAAGAGTCATATAGAGGATCACTTAAATTCACTCAGTGAAAGCACCTGTCGCGGGCTGCATTTTAGGGTGGCTAAACTCTAGTTGGAAAGAAGTGTGAGAGTCATATATAGGAATTCTTACCTTGACTTAGTGAAAGCACCTATGGAGCGGTGGCTTGTCGTCTTGCTGAACTCCAGTTTGGAAGATGTGCGAGAGTATGTATTCATAGGGATATTTACAGCCACTTAGAGAAAGTAGCTCTCAGGGCTGGTGCGCAGGGTTACAAAACTACATTCAAAGAAGGAGAAGAAAAATATACGGGGGAGGCTTACATTCGGGTAGAGAAAGCAACTCTCGTGGGGTGTATTGGCAGATGGCTAAACGTTGAGATTGGAACAAGTGTGAGTTTCTTGTGAATCACACTGAAGGATGAAGTCACTATGTAAAAGCTGGATACTTCTTAGCCAGACGGGAGTCACGATAGGAACACATACACTGACTGAGAGAAAGCAATTGTTGGGTGGTGGGTTGTAGGTTTGCTAAAGTCCAGTTTGGAAGAAGTGCGAGAATCCTTTATAGGAATGCTTACATTCACTTCCAGAAAGCAGCGATCAGCGGTGGTTTGCAACATTGCTACACCGCAGTTTGCAAGAAGTGCGAGAGTCGTGCATAGCAATGCTTAAATTCCCTTAGAGAAAGCAACTGTCGGCGGGTGATTTTTAGGCTTTCTAGCCTCTGGTTTGGATGAAGTGTGAGACATATATGGGAACGCTTACATTCCCTTCCAGAAAGCAAGTGTCGCGGAGTGGTTTTTAGGCTTGCAAGACTTCTGAACGGAAGAAGTGCGAGAGGCATATACAGGAAGGCGTACATTTACTTAATGAAAGCAACTATAGTGGGATGCATTGGAGAATTGCTAAAGTCTGAGATTGGAAGAAGTGTGACCTTCCTGTCAAACACACTTGAGAAAGAAGTCATCACGTAGGACGGGGAGAGCTCCCAGCAGTAAGGAGTCATGTATAGGGACGCTTAAACTAACTTAGAGCGAGCAACTAGCAGGTGGTGCTCTATAGGCTGGCTAAACGCTAGAATGGAGGAAGTGCCAGACGGTCTTCTATATTAACGCTTACATTCACTGAGAGAAAGAGACTATGTTCGGCGCTTTGTTACACTGGTAAACTCTGAGATTGGAAGAAGTGTGAGAGTTTCCTGTCCAACGCACTTAAGAAAGAAGTCATTATGTAGGAAGAGGAGAGTTCTCGGCTAGAAAGGGAGGACGCTTTCTATGTATGGGAACGCTTACATTCACTTCAAGAAACTATCGGGGGGTAATTTGTAGTTAAACTCTAGAAGAACTGTGAGAGTCCTATATAGGAAGGCTTGCATTCACTTAGGGAAAGCAAGTACGAAGAAGGAGTGGTTTGTAGGCTTGCTAAACTCTAGTGTTGACGAAATGCGAGAGTCCTATAGAGGGACGTTAACCTTCAGTTAGTGAGAGCAACTCTCGGGGGTGGGGGGTGGTATTTACGCTTGCTGAACTCTAGTTTGGAAGACATGTCCGAGTTATCCAGGAAGGCTTACAATCACTTAGCTAGAAAGCCAGTATCGGCGGTCGCCTTGTAGGCTTGCTAAACTCTAGTTTCCGGGAAGGGCAAGAGTCATATAGAGGATCACTTAAATTCACTCAGTGAAAGCACCTGTCGCAGGCTGCCTTTTAGGGTGGCTAAACTCTAGTTGGAAGGAAGTGTGAGAGTCATATATAGGAATTCTTACCTTGACTTAGTGAAAGCACCTATGGAGCGGTGGCTTGTCGTCTTGCTGAACTCCAGTTTGGAAGATGTGCGAGAGTATGTATTCATAGGGATATTTACAGCCACTTAGAGAAAGTAGCTCTCAGGGCTGGTGCGCAGGGTTACAAAACTACATTCAAAGAAGGACAAGAAAAATATACGGGGGAGGCTTACATTCGGGTAGAGAAAGCAACTCTCGTGGGGTGTATTGCCAGATGGCTAAACGTTGAGATTGGAACAAGTGTGAGTTTCTTGTGAATCACACTGAAGGATGAAGTCACTATGTAAAAGCTGGATACTTCTTAGCCAGACGGGAGTCACGATAGGAACACATACACTGACTGAGAGAAAGCAATTGTTGGGTGGTGGGTTGTAGGTTTGCTAAAGTCCAGTTTTGAAGAAGTGCGAGAATCCTTTATAGGAATGCTTACATTCACTTCCAGAAAGCAGCGATCAGCGGTGGTTTGCAGGATTGCTACACCGCAGTTTGCAAGAAGTGCGAGGGTCGTGCATAGCAATTCTTAAATTCCCTTAGAGAAAGCAACTGTCGGCGGGTGATTTTTAGGCTTTCTAGCCTCTGGTTTGGATGAAGTGTGAGACATACATGGGAACGCTTACATTCCCTTCCAGAAAGCAAGTGTCGCGGAGTGGTTTTTAGGCTTGCAAGACTTCTGAACGGAAGAAGTGCGAGAGGCATATACAGGAAGGCGTACATTTACTTAATGAAAGCAACTATAGTGGGCTGCATTGGAGAATTGCTAAAGTCTGAGATTGGAAGAAGTGTGACCTTCCTGTCAAACACACTTGAGAAAGAAGTCATCACGTAGGACGGGGAGAGCTCCCAGCAGTAAGGAGTCATGTATAGGGACGCTTAAACTAACTTAGAGCGAGCAACTAGCAGGTGGTGCTCTGTAGGCTGGCTAAACGCTAGAATGGAGGAAGTGCCAGACGGTCTTCTATATTAACGCTTACATTCACTGAGAGAAAGAGACTATGTTGGGCGCTTTGTTACACTGGTAAACTCTGAGATTGGAAGAAGTGTGAGAGTTTCCTGTCCAACGCACTTAAGAAAGAAGTCATTATGTAGGAAGAGGAGAGTTCTCGGCTAGAAAGGGAGGAGGCTTTCTATGTATGGGAACGCTTACATTCACTTCAAGAAACTATCGGGGGGTAATTTGTAGTTAAACTCTAGAAGAACTGTGAGAGTCCTATATAGGAAGGCTTGCATTCACTTAGGGAAAGCAAGTACGAAGAAGGAGTGGTTTGTAGGCTTGCTAAACTCTAGTGTTGACGAAATGCGAGAGTCCTATAGAGGGACGTTAACCTTCAGTTAGTGAGAGCAACTCTCGGGGGTGGGGGGTGGTATTTACGCTTGCTGAACTCTAGTTTGGAAGACATGTCCGAGTTATCCAGGAAGGCTTACAATCACTTAGCTAGAAAGCCAGTATCGGCGGTCGCCTTGTAGGCTTGCTAAACTCTAGTTTCCAGGAAGGGCAAGAGTCATATAGAGGATCACTTAAATTCACTCAGTGAAAGCACCTGTCGCAGGCTGCCTTTTAGGGTGGCTAAACTCTAGTTGGAAGGAAGTGTGAGAGTCATATATAGGAATTCTTACCTTGACTTAGTGAAAGCACCAATGGAGCGGTGGCTTGTCGTCTTGCTGAACTCCAGTTTGGAAGATGTGCGAGAGTATGTATTCATAGGGATATTTACAGCCACTTAGAGAAAGTAGCTCTCAGGGCTGGTGCGCAGGGTTACAAAACTACATTCAAAGAAGGACAAGAAAAATATACGGGGGAGGCTTACATTCGGGTAGAGAAAGCAACTCTCGTGGGGTGTATTGGCAGATGGCTAAACGTTGAGATTGGAACAAGTGTGAGTTTCTTGTGAATCACACTGAAGGATGAAGTCACTATGTAAAAGCTGGATACTTCTTAGCCAGACGGGAGTCACGATAGGAACACATACACTGACTGAGAGAAAGCAATTGTTGGGTGGTGGGTTGTAGGTTTGCTAAAGTCCAGTTTGGAAGAAGTGCGAGAATCCTTTATAGGAATGCTTACATTCACTTCCAGAAAGCAGCGATCAGCGGTGGTTTGCAGGATTGCTACACCGCAGTTTGCAAGAAGTGCGAGAGTCGTGCATAGCAATGCTTAAATTCCCTTAGAGAAAGCAACTGTCGGCGGGTGATTTTTAGGCTTTCTAGCCTCTGGTTTGGATGAAGTGTGAGACATACATGGGAACGCTTACATTCCCTTCCAGAAAGCAAGTGTCGCGGAGTGGTTTTTAGGCTTGCAAGACTTCTGAACGGAAGAAGTGCGAGAGGCATATACAGGAAGGCGTACATTTACTTAATGAAAGCAACTATAGTGGGCTGCATTGGAGAATTGCTAAAGTCTGAGATTGGAAGAAGTGTGACCTTCCTGTCAAACACACTTGAGAAAGAAGTCATCACGTAGGACGGGGAGAGCTCCCAGCAGTAAGGAGTCATGTATAGGGACGCTTAAACTAACTTAGAGCGAGCAACTAGCAGGTGGTGCTCTGTAGGCTGGCTAAACGCTAGAATGGAGGAAGTGCCAGACGGTCTTCTATATTAACGCTTACATTCACTGAGAGAAAGAGACTATGTTGGGCGCTTTGTTACACTGGTAAACTCTGAGATTGGAAGAAGTGTGAGAGTTTCCTGTCCAACGCACTTAAGAAAGAAGTCATTATGTAGGAAGAGGAGAGTTCTCGGCTAGAAAGGGAGGAGGCTTTCTATGTATGGGAACGCTTACATTCACTTCAAGAAACTATCGGGGGGTAATTTGTAGTTAAACTCTAGAAGAACTGTGAGAGTCCTATATAGGAAGGCTTGCATTCACTTAGGGAAAGCAAGTACGAAGAAGGAGTGGTTTGTAGGCTTGCTAAACTCTAGTGTTGACGAAATGCGAGAGTCCTATAGAGGGACGTTAACCTTCAGTTAGTGAGAGCAACTCTCGGGGGTGGGGGGTGGTATTTACGCTTGCTGAACTCTAGTTTGGAAGACATGTCCGAGTTATCCAGGAAGGCTTACAATCACTTAGCTAGAAAGCCAGTATCGGCGGTCGCCTTGTAGGCTTGCTAAACTCTAGTTTCCAGGAAGGGCAAGAGTCATATAGAGGATCACTTAAATTCACTCAGTGAAAGCACCTGTCGCAGGCTGCCTTTTAGGGTGGCTAAACTCTAGTTGGAAGGAAGTGTGAGAGTCATATATAGGAATTCTTACCTTGACTTAGTGAAAGCACCTATGGAGCGGTGGCTTGTCGTCTTGCTGAACTCCAGTTTGGAAGATGTGCGAGAGTATGTATTCATAGGGATATTTACAGCCACTTAGAGAAAGTAGCTCTCAGGGCTGGTGCGCAGGGTTACAAAACTACATTCAAAGAAGGACAAGAAAAATATACGGGGGAGGCTTACATTCGGGTAGAGAAAGCAACTCTCGTGGGGTGTATTGGCAGATGGCTAAACGTTGAGATTGGAACAAGTGTGAGTTTCTTGTGAATCACACTGAAGGATGAAGTCACTATGTAAAA
This sequence comes from Eulemur rufifrons, assembly GCF_041146395.1. NCBI lineage: Eukaryota > Metazoa > Chordata > Mammalia > Primates > Lemuridae > Eulemur > Eulemur rufifrons. Next base: position 77,112 of record NW_027183089.1, on the reverse strand, counting down.
GCTGGATACTTCTTAGCCAGACGGGAGTCACGATAGGAACACATACACTGACTGAGAGAAAGCAATTGTTGGGTGGTGGGTTGTAGGTTTGCTAAAGTCCAGTTTGGAAGAAGTGCGAGAATCCTTTATAGGAATGCTTACATTCACTTCCAGAAAGCAGCGATCAGCGGTGGTTTGCAGGATTGCTACACCGCAGTTTGCAAGAAGTGCGAGAGTCGTGCATAGCAATGCTTAAATTCCCTTAGAGAAAGCAACTGTCGGCGGGTGATTTTTAGGCTTTCTAGCCTCTGGTTTGGATGAAGTGTGAGACATACATGGGAACGCTTACATTCCCTTCCAGAAAGCAAGTGTCGCGGAGTGGTTTTTAGGCTTGCAAGACTTCTGAACGGAAGAAGTGCGAGAGGCATATACAGGAAGGCGTACATTTACTTAATGAAAGCAACTATAGTGGGCTGCATTGGAGAATTGCTAAAGTCTGAGATTGGAAGAAGTGTGACCTTCCTGTCAAACACACTTGAGAAAGAAGTCATCACGTAGGACGGGGAGAGCTCCCAGCAGTAAGGAGTCATGTATAGGGACGCTTAAACTAACTTAGAGCGAGCAACTAGCAGGTGGTGCTCTGTAGGCTGGCTAAACGCTAGAATGGAGGAAGTGCCAGACGGTCTTCTATATTAACGCTTACATTCACTGAGAGAAAGAGACTATGTTGGGCGCTTTGTTACACTGGTAAACTCTGAGATTGGAAGAAGTGTGAGAGTTTCCTGTCCAACGCACTTAAGAAAGAAGTCATTATGTAGGAAGAGGAGAGTTCTCGGCTAGAAAGGGAGGACGCTTTCTATGTATGGGAACGCTTACATTCACTTCAAGAAACTATCGGGGGGTAATTTGTAGTTAAACTCTAGAAGAACTGTGAGAGTCCTATATAGGAAGGCTTGCATTCACTTAGGGAAAGCAAGTACGAAGAAGGAGTGGTTTGTAGGCTTGCTAAACTCTAGTGTTGACGAAATGCGAGAGTCCTATAGAGGGACGTTAACCTTCAGTTAGTGAGAGCAACTCTCGGGGGTAGGGGGTGGTATTTAGGCTTGCTGAACTCTAGTTTGGAAGACATGTCCGAGTTATCCAGGAAGGCTTACAATCACTTAGCTAGAAAGCCAGTATCGGCGGTCGCCTTGTAGGCTTGCTAAACTCTAGTTTCCAGGAAGGGCAAGAGTCATATAGAGGATCACTTAAATTCACTCAGTGAAAGCACCTGTCGCAGGCTGCCTTTTAGGGTGGCTAAACTCTAGTTGGAAGGAAGTGTGAGAGTCATATATAGGAATTCTTACCTTGACTTAGTGAAAGCACCTATGGAGCGGTGGCTTGTCGTCTTGCTGAACTCCAGTTTGGAAGATGTGCGAGAGTATGTATTCATAGGGATATTTACAGCCACTTAGAGAAAGTAGCTCTCAGGGCTGGTGCGCAGGGTTACAAAACTACATTCAAAGAAGGACAAGAAAAATATACGGGGGAGGCTTACATTCGGGTAGAGAAAGCAACTCTCGTGGGGTGTATTGGCAGATGGCTAAACGTTGAGATTGGAACAAGTGTGAGTTTCTTGTGAATCACACTGAAGGATGAAGTCACTATGTAAAAGCTGGATACTTCTTAGCCAGACGGGAGTCACGATAGGAACACATACACTGACTGAGAGAAAGCAATTGTTGGGTGGTGGGTTGTAGGTTTGCTAAAGTCCAGTTTGGAAGAAGTGCGAGAATCCTTTATAGGAATGCTTACATTCACTTCCAGAAAGCAGCGATCAGCGGTGGTTTGCAGGATTGCTACACCGCAGTTTGCAAGAAGTGCGAGAGTCGTGCATAGCAATGCTTAAATTCCCTTAGAGAAAGCAACTGTCGGCGGGTGATTTTTAGGCTTTCTAGCCTCTGGTTTGGATGAAGTGTGAGACATACATGGGAACGCTTACATTCCCTTCCAGAAAGCAAGTGTCGCGGAGTGGTTTTTAGGCTTGCAAGACTTCTGAACGGAAGAAGTGCGAGAGGCATATACAGGAAGGCGTACATTTACTTAATGAAAGCAACTATAGTGGGCTGCATTGGAGAATTGCTAAAGTCTGAGATTGGAAGAAGTGTGACCTTCCTGTCAAACACACTTGAGAAAGAAGTCATCACGTAGGACGGGGAGAGCTCCCAGCAGTAAGGAGTCATGTATAGGGACGCTTAAACTAACTTAGAGCGAGCAACTAGCAGGTGGTGCTCTGTAGGCTGGCTAAACGCTAGAATGGAGGAAGTGCCAGACGGTCTTCTATATTAACGCTTACATTCACTGAGAGAAAGAGACTATGTTGGGCGCTTTGTTACACTGGTAAACTCTGAGATTGGAAGAAGTGTGAGAGTTTCCTGTCCAACGCACTTAAGAAAGAAGTCATTATGTAGGAAGAGGAGAGTTCTCGGCTAGAAAGGGAGGAGGCTTTCTATGTATGGGAACGCTTACATTCACTTCAAGAAACTATCGGGGGGTAATTTGTAGTTAAACTCTAGAAGAACTGTGAGAGTCCTATATAGGAAGGCTTGCATTCACTTAGGGAAAGCAAGTACGAAGAAGGAGTGGTTTGTAGGCTTGCTAAACTCTAGTGTTGACGAAATGCGAGAGTCCTATAGAGGGACGTTAACCTTCAGTTAGTGAGAGCAACTCTCGGGGGTGGGGGGTGGTATTTACGCTTGCTGAACTCTAGTTTGGAAGACATGTCCGAGTTATCCAGGAAGGCTTACAATCACTTAGCTAGAAAGCCAGTATCGGCGGTCGCCTTGTAGGCTTGCTAAACTCTAGTTTCCAGGAAGGGCAAGAGTCATATAGAGGATCACTTAAATTCACTCAGTGAAAGCACCTGTCGCAGGCTGCCTTTTAGGGTGGCTAAACTCTAGTTGGAAGGAAGTGTGAGAGTCATATATAGGAATTCTTACCTTGACTTAGTGAAAGCACCTATGGAGCGGTGGCTTGTCGTCTTGCTGAACTCCAGTTTGGAAGATGTGCGAGAGTATGTATTCATAGGGATATTTACAGCCACTTAGAAAAAGTAGCTCTCAGGGCTGGTGCGCAGGGTTACAAAACTACATTCAAAGAAGGACAAGAAAAATATACGGGGGAGGCTTACATTCGGGTAGAGAAAGCAACTCTCGTGGGGTGTATTGGCAGATGGCTAAACGTTGAGATTGGAACAAGTGTGAGTTTCTTGTGAATCACACTGAAGGATGAAGTCACTATGTAAAAGCTGGATACTTCTTAGCCAGACGGGAGTCACGATAGGAACACATACACTGACTGAGAGAAAGCAATTGTTGGGTGGTGGGTTGTAGGTTTGCTAAAGTCCAGTTTGGAAGAAGTGCGAGAATCCTTTATAGGAATGCTTACATTCACTTCCAGAAAGCAGCGATCAGCGGTGGTTTGCAGGATTGCTACACCGCAGTTTGCAAGAAGTGCGAGAGTCGTGCATAGCAATGCTTAAATTCCCTTAGAGAAAGCAACTGTCGGCGGGTGATTTTTAGGCTTTCTAGCCTCTGGTTTGGATGAAGTGTGAGACATACATGGGAACGCTTACATTCCCTTCCAGAAAGCAAGTGTCGCGGAGTGGTTTTTAGGCTTGCAAGACTTCTGAACGGAAGAAGTGCGAGAGGCATATACAGGAAGGCGTACATTTACTTAATGAAAGCAACTATAGTGGGCTGCATTGGAGAATTGCTAAAGTCTGAGATTGGAAGAAGTGTGACCTTCCTGTCAAACACACTTGAGAAAGAAGTCATCACGTAGGACGGGGAGAGCTCCCAGCAGTAAGGAGTCATGTATAGGGACGCTTAAACTAACTTAGAGCGAGCAACTAGCAGGTGGTGCTCTGTAGGCTGGCTAAACGCTAGAATGGAGGAAGTGCCAGACGGTCTTCTATATTAACGCTTACATTCACTGAGAGAAAGAGACTATGTTGGGCGCTTTGTTACACTGGTAAACTCTGAGATTGGAAGAAGTGTGAGAGTTTCCTGTCCAACGCACTTAAGAAAGAAGTCATTATGTAGGAAGAGGAGAGTTCTCGGCTAGAAAGGGAGGACGCTTTCTATGTATGGGAACGCTTACATTCACTTCAAGAAACTATCGGGGGGTAATTTGTAGTTAAACTCTAGAAGAACTGTGAGAGTCCTATATAGGAAGGCTTGCATTCACTTAGGGAAAGCAAGTACGAAGAAGGAGTGGTTTGTAGGCTTGCTAAACTCTAGTGTTGACGAAATGCGAGAGTCCTATAGAGGGACGTTAACCTTCAGTTAGTGAGAGCAACTCTCGGGGGTAGGGGGTGGTATTTAGGCTTGCTGAACTCTAGTTTGGAAGACATGTCCGAGTTATCCAGGAAGGCTTACAATCACTTAGCTAGAAAGCCAGTATCGGCGGTCGCCTTGTAGGCTTGCTAAACTCTAGTTTCCAGGAAGGGCAAGAGTCATATAGAGGATCACTTAAATTCACTCAGTGAAAGCACCTGTCGCAGGCTGCCTTTTAGGGTGGCTAAACTCTAGTTGGAAGGAAGTGTGAGAGTCATATATAGGAATTCTTACCTTGACTTAGTGAAAGCACCTATGGAGCGGTGGCTTGTCATCTTGCTGAACTCCAGTTTGGAAGATGTGCGAGAGTATGTATTCATAGGGATATTTACAGCCACTTAGAGAAAGTAGCTCTCAGGGCTGGTGCGCAGGGTTACAAAACTACATTCAAAGAAGGACAAGAAAAATATACGGGGGAGGCTTACATTCGGGTAGAGAAAGCAACTCTCGTGGGGTGTATTGCCAGATGGCTAAACGTTGAGATTGGAACAAGTGTGAGTTTCTTGTGAATCACACTGAAGGATGAAGTCACTATGTAAAAGCTGGATACTTCTTAGCCAGACGGGAGTCACGATAGGAACACATACACTGACTGAGAGAAAGCAATTGTTGGGTGGTGGGTTGTAGGTTTGCTAAAGTCCAGTTTGGAAGAAGTGCGAGAATCCTTTATAGGAATGCTTACATTCACTTCCAGAAAGCAGCGATCAGCGGTGGTTTGCAGGATTGCTACACCGCAGTTTGCAAGAAGTGCGAGAGTCGTGCATAGCAATGCTTAAATTCGCTTAGAGAAAGCAACTGTCGGCGGGTGATTTTTAGGCTTTCTAGCCTCTGGTTTGGATGAAGTGTGAGACATACATGGGAACGCTTACATTCCCTTCCAGAAAGCAAGTGTCGCGGAGTGGTTTTTAGGCTTGCAAGACTTCTGAACGGAAGAAGTGCGAGAGGCATATACAGGAAGGCGTACATTTACTTAATGAAAGCAACTATAGTGGGATGCATTGGAGAATTGCTAAAGTCTGAGATTGGAAGAAGTGTGACCTTCCTGTCAAACACACTTGAGAAAGAAGTCATCACGTAGGACGGGGAGAGCTCCCAGCAGTAAGGAGTCATGTATAGGGACGCATAAACTAACTTAGAGCGAGCAACTAGCAGGTGGTGCTCTGTAGGCTGGCTAAACGCTAGAATGGAGGAAGTGCCAGACGGTCTTCTATATTAACGCTTACATTCACTGAGAGAAAGAGACTATGTTCGGCGCTTTGTTACACTGGTAAACTCTGAGATTGGAAGAAGTGTGAGAGTTTCCTGTCCAACGCACTTAAGAAAGAAGTCATTATGTAGGAAGAGGAGAGTTCTCGGCTAGAAAGGGAGGACGCTTTCTATGTATGGGAACGCTTACATTCACTTCAAGAAACTATCGGGGGGTAATTTGTAGTTAAACTCTAGAAGAACTGTGAGAGTCCTATATAGGAAGGCTTGCATTCACTTAGGGAAAGCAAGTACGAAGAAGGAGTGGTTTGTAGGCTTGCTAAACTCTAGTGTTGACGAAATGCGAGAGTCCTATAGAGGGACGTTAACCTTCAGTTAGTGAGAGCAACTCTCGGGGGTGGGGGGTGGTATTTAGGCTTGCTGAACTCTAGTTTGGAAGACATGTCCGAGTTATCCAGGAAGGCTTACAATCACTTAGCTAGAAAGCCAGTATCGGCGGTCGCCTTGTAGGCTTGCTAAACTCTAGTTTCCAGGAAGGGCAAGAGTCATATAGAGGATCACTTAAATTCACTCAGTGAAAGCACCTGTCGCAGGCTGCCTTTTAGGGTGGCTAAACTCTAGTTGGAAGGAAGTGTGAGAGTCATATATAGGAATTCTTACCTTGACTTAGTGAAAGCACCTATGGAGCGGTGGCTTGTCGTCTTGCTGAACTCCAGTTTGGAAGATGTGCGAGAGTATGTATTCATAGGGATATTTACAGCCACTTAGAGAAAGTAGCTCTCAGGGCTGGTGCGCAGGGTTACAAAACTACATTCAAAGAAGGACAAGAAAAATATACGGGGGAGGCTTACATTCGGGTAGAGAAAGCAACTCTCGTGGGGTGTATTGGCAGATGGCTAAACGTTGAGATTGGAACAAGTGTGAGTTTCTTGTGAATCACACTGAAGGATGAAGTCACTATGTAAAAGCTGGATACTTCTTAGCCAGACGGGAGTCACGATAGGAACACATACACTGACTGAGAGAAAGCAATTGTTGGGTGGTGGGTTGTAGGTTTGCTAAAGTCCAGTTTGGAAGAAGTGCGAGAATCCTTTATAGGAATGCTTACATTCACTTCCAGAAAGCAGCGATCAGCGGTGGTTTGCAGGATTGCTACACCGCAGTTTGCAAGAAGTGCGAGAGTCGTGCATAGCAATGCTTAAATTCCCTTAGAGAAAGCAACTGTCGGCGGGTGATTTTTAGGCTTTCTAGCCTCTGGTTTGGATGAAGTGTGAGACATACATGGGAACGCTTACATTCCCTTCCAGAAAGCAAGTGTCGCGGAGTGGTTTTTAGGCTTGCAAGACTTCTGAACGGAAGAAGTGCGAGAGGCATATACAGGAAGGCGTACATTTACTTAATGAAAGCAACTATAGTGGGCTGCATTGGAGAATTGCTAAAGTCTGAGATTGGAAGAAGTGTGACCTTCCTGTCAAACACACTTGAGAAAGAAGTCATCACGTAGGACGGGGAGAGCTCCCAGCAGTAAGGAGTCATGTATAGGGACGCTTAAACTAACTTAGAGCGAGCAACTAGCAGGTGGTGCTCTGTAGGCTGGCTAAACGCTAGAATGGAGGAAGTGCCAGACGGTCTTCTATATTAACGCTTACATTCACTGAGAGAAAGAGACTATGTTGGGCGCTTTGTTACACTGGTAAACTCTGAGATTGGAAGAAGTGTGAGAGTTTCCTGTCCAACGCACTTAAGAAAGAAGTCATTATGTAGGAAGAGGAGAGTTCTCGGCTAGAAAGGGAGGAGGCTTTCTATGTATGGGAACGCTTACATTCACTTCAAGAAACTATCGGGGGGTAATTTGTAGTTAAACTCTAGAAGAACTGTGAGAGTCCTATATAGGAAGGCTTGCATTCACTTAGGGAAAGCAAGTACGAAGAAGGAGTGGTTTGTAGGCTTGCTAAACTCTAGTGTTGACGAAATGCGAGAGTCCTATAGAGGGACGTTAACCTTCAGTTAGTGAGAGCAACTCTCGGGGGTGGGGGGTGGTATTTAGGCTTGCTGAACTCTAGTTTGGAAGACATGTCCGAGTTATCCAGGAAGGCTTACAGTCACTTAGCTAGAAAGCCAGTATCGGCGGTCGCCTTGTAGGCTTGCTAAACTCTAGTTTCCAGGAAGGGCAAGAGTCATATAGAGGATCACTTAAATTCACTCAGTGAAAGCACCTGTCGCAGGCTGCCTTTTAGGGTGGCTAAACTCTAGTTGGAAGGAAGTGTGAGAGTCATATATAGGAATTCTTACCTTGACTTAGTGAAAGCACCTATGGAGCGGTGGCTTGTCATCTTGCTGAACTCCAGTTTGGAAGATGTGTTAGAGTATGTATTCATAGGGATATTTACAGCCACTTAGAGAAAGTAGCTCTCAGGGCTGGTGCGCAGGGTTACAAAACTACATTCAAAGAAGGACAAGAAAAATATACGGGGGAGGCTTACATTCGGGTAGAGAAAGCAACTCTCGTGGGGTGTATTGCCAGATGGCTAAACGTTGAGATTGGAACAAGTGTGAGTTTCTTGTGAATCACACTGAAGGATGAGGTCACTATGGAAAAGCTGGATACTTCTTAGCCAGACGGGAGTCACGATAGGAACACATACACTGACTGAGAGAAAGCAATTGTTGGGTGGTGGGTTGTAGGTTTGCTAAAGTCCAGTTTGGAAGAAGTGCGAGAATCCTTTATAGGAATGCTTACATTCACTTCCAGAAAGCAGCGATCAGCGGTGGTTTGCAGGATTGCTACACCGCAGTTTGCAAGAAGTGCGAGAGTCGTGCATAGCAATGCTTAAATTCCCTTAGAGAAAGCAACTGTCGGCGGGTGATTTTTAGGCTTTCTAGCCTCTGGTTTGGATGAAGTGTGAGACATACATGGGAACGCTTACATTCCCTTCCAGAAAGCAAGTGTCGCGGAGTGGTTTTTAGGCTTGCAAGACTTCTGAACGGAAGAAGTGCGAGAGGCATATACAGGAAGGCGTACATTTACTTAATGAAAGCAACTATAGTGGGCTGCATTGGAGAATTGCTAAAGTCTGAGATTGGAAGAAGTGTGACCTTCCTGTCAAACACACTTGAGAAAGAAGTCATCACGTAGGACGGGGAGAGCTCCCAGCAGTAAGGAGTCATGTATAGGGACGCTTAAACTAACTTAGAGCGAGCAACTAGCAGGTGGTGCTCTGCAGGCTGGCTAAACGCTAGAATGGAGGAAGTGCCAGACGGTCTTCTATATTAACGCTTACATTCACTGAGAGAAAGAGACTATGTTGGGCGCTTTGTTACACTGGTAAACTCTGAGATTGGAAGAAGTGTGAGAGTTTCCTGTCCAACGCACTTAAGAAAGAAGTCATTATGTAGGAAGAGGAGAGTTCTCGGCTAGAAAGGGAGGAGGCTTTCTATGTATGGGAACGCTTACATTCACTTCAAGAAACTATCGGGGGGTAATTTGTAGTTAAACTCTAGAAGAACTGTGAGAGTCCTATATAGGAAGGCTTGCATTCACTTAGGGAAAGCAAGTACGAAGAAGGAGTGGTTTGTAGGCTTGCTAAACTCTAGTGTTGACGAAATGCGAGAGTCCTATAGAGGGACGTTAATCTTCAGTTAGTGAGAGCAACTCTCGGGGGTGGGGGGTGGTATTTACGCTTGCTGAACTCTAGTTTGGAAGACATGTCCGAGTTATCCAGGAAGGCTTACAATCACTTAGCTAGAAAGCCAGTATCGGCGGTCGCCTTGTAGGCTTGCTAAACTCTAGTTTCCGGGAAGGGAAAGAGTCATATAGAGGATCACTTAAATTCACTCAGTGAAAGCACCTGTCGCAGGCTGCCTTTTAGGGTGCCTAAACTCTAGTTGGAAGGAAGTGTGAGAGTCATATATAGGAATTCTTACCTTGACTTAGTGAAAGCACCTATGGAGCGGTGGCTTGTCATCTTGCTGAACTCCAGTTTGGAAGATGTGCGAGAGTATGTATTCATAGGGATATTTACAGCCACTTAGAGAAAGTAGCTCTCAGGGCTGGTGCGCAGGGTTACAAAACTACATTCAAAGAAGGACAAGAAAAATATACGGGGGAGGCTTACATTCGGGTAGAGAAAGCAACTCTCGTGGGGTGTATTGCCAGATGGCTAAACGTTGAGATTGGAACAAGTGTGAGTTTCTTGTGAATCACACTGAAGGATGAAGTCACTATGTAAAAGCTGGATACTTCTTAGCCAGACGGGAGTCACGATAGGAACACATACACTGACTGAGAGAAAGCAATTGTTGGGTGGTGGGTTGTAGGTTTGCTAAAGTCCAGTTTGGAAGAAGTGTGAGAATCCTTTATAGGAATGCTTACATTCACTTCCAGAAAGCAGCGATCAGCGGTGGTTTGCAGGATTGCTACACCGCAGTTTGCAAGAAGTGCGAGAGTCGTGCATAGCAATGCTTAAATTCCCTTAGAGAAAGCAACTGTCGGCGGGTGATTTTTAGGCTTTCTAGCCTCTGGTTTGGATGAAGTGTGAGACATACATGGGAACGCTTACATTCCCTTCCAGAAAGCAAGTGTCGAGGAGTGGTTTTTAGGCTTGCAAGACTTCTGAACGGAAGAAGTGCGAGAGGCATATACAGGAAGGCGTACATTTACTTAATGAAAGCAACTATAGTGGGCTGCATTGGAGAATTGCTAAAGTCTGAGATTGGAAGAAGTGTGACCTTACTGTCAAACACACTTGAGAAAGAAGTCATCACGTAGGACGGGGAGAGCTCCCAGCAGTAAGGAGTCATGTATAGGGACGCTTAAACTAACTTAGAGCGAGCAACTAGCAGGTGGTGCTCTGTAGGCTGGCTAAACGCTAGAATGGAGGAAGTGCCAGACGGTCTTCTATATTAACGCTTACATTCACTGAGAGAAAGAGACTATGTTGGGCGCTTTGTTACACTGGTAAACTCTGAGATTGGAAGAAGTGTGAGAGTTTCCTGTCCAACGCACTTAAGAAAGAAGTCATTATGTAGGAAGAGGAGAGTTCTCGGCTAGAAAGGGAGGAGGCTTTCTATGTATGGGAACGCTTACATTCACTTCAAGAAACTATCGGGGGGTAATTTGTAGTTAAACTCTAGAAGAACTGTGAGAGTCCTATATAGGAAGGCTTGCATTCACTTAGGGAAAGCAAGTACGAAGAAGGAGTGGTTTGTAGGCTTGCTAAACTCTAGTGTTGACGAAATGCGAGAGTCCTATAGAGGGACGTTAACCTTCAGTTAGTGAGAGCAACTCTCGGGGGTGGGGGGTGGTATTTAGGCTTGCTGAACTCTAGTTTGGAAGACATGTCCGAGTTATCCAGGAAGGCTTACAATCACTTAGCTAGAAAGCCAGTATCGGCGGTCGCCTTGTAGGCTTGCTAAACTCTAGTTTCCGGGAAGGGCAAGAGTCATATAGAGGATCACTTAAATTCACTCAGTGAAAGCACCTGTCGCAGGCTGCCTTTTAGGGTGGCTAAACTCTAGTTGGAAGGAAGTGTGAGAGTCATATATAGGAATTCTTACCTTGACTTAGTGAAAGCACCTATGGAGCGGTGGCTTGTCGTCTTGCTGAACTCCAGTTTGGAAGATGTGCGAGAGTATGTATTCATAGGGATATTTACAGCCACTTAGAGAAAGTAGCTCTCAGGGCTGGTGCGCAGGGTTACAAAACTACATTCAAAGAAGGACAAGAAAAATATACGGGGGAGGCTTACATTCGGGTAGAGAAAGCAACTCTCGTGGGCTGTATTGCCAGATGGCTAAACGTTGAGATTGGAACAAGTGTGAGTTTCTTGTGAATCACACTGAAGGATGAAGTCACTATGTAAAAGCTGGATACTTCTTAGCCAGACGGGAGTCACGATAGGAACACATACACTGACTGAGAGAAAGCAATTGTTGGGTGGTGGGTTGTAGGTTTGCTAAAGTCCAGTTTGGAAGAAGTGCGAGAATCCTTTATAGGAATGCTTACATTCACTTCCAGAAAGCAGCGATCAGCGGTGGTTTGCAGGATTGCTACACCGCAGTTTGCAAGAAGTGCGAGAGTCGTGCATAGCAATGCTTAAATTCCCTTAGAGAAAGCAACTGTCGGCGGGTGATTTTTAGGCTTTCTAGCCTCTGGTTTGGATGAAGTGTGAGACATACATGGGAACGCTTACATTCCCTTCCAGAAAGCAAGTGTCGCGGAGTGGTTTTTAGGCTTGCAAGACTTCTGAACGGAAGAAGTGCGAGAGGCATATACAGGAAGGCGTACATTTACTTAATGAAAGCAACTATAATGGGCTGCATTGGAGAATTGCTAAAGTCTGAGATTGGAAGAAGTGTGACCTTCCTGTCAAACACACTTGAGAAAGAAGTCATCACGTAGGACGGGGAGAGCTCCCAGCAGTAAGGAGTCATGTATAGGGACGCTTAAACTAACTTAGACAGAGCAACTAGCAGGTGGTGCTCTGTAGGCTGGCTAAACGCTAGAATGGAGGAAGTGCCAGACGGTCTTCTATATTAACGCTTACATTCACTGAGAGAAAGAGACTATATTGGGCGCTTTGTTACACTGGTAAACTCTGAGATTGGAAGAAGTGTGAGAGTTTCCTGTCCAACGCACTTAGGAAAGAAGTCATTATGTAGGAAGAGGAGAGTTCTCGGCTAGAAAGGGAGGACGCTTTCTATGTATGGGAACGCTTACATTCACTTCAAGAAACTATCGGGGGGTAATTTGTAGTTAAACTCTAGAAGAACTGTGAGAGTCCTATATAGGAAGGCTTGCATTCACTTAGGGAAAGCAAGTACGAAGAAGGAGTGGTTTGTAGGCTTGCTAAACTCTAGTGTTGACGAAATGCGAGAGTCCTATAGAGGGACATTAACCTTCAGTTAGTGAGAGCAACTCTCGGGGGGGGGTGGTATTTAGGCTTGCTGAACTCTAGTTTGGAAGACATGTCCGAGTTATCCAGGAAGGCTTACAATCACTTAGCTAGAAAGCCAGTATCGGCGGTCGCCTTGTAGGCTTGCTAAACTCTAGTTTCCAGGAAGGGCAAGAGTCATATAGAGGATCACTTAAATTCACTCAGTGAAAGCACCTGTCGCAGGCTGCCTTTCAGGGTGGCTAAACTCTATTTGGAAGGAAGTGTGAGAGTCATATATAGGAATTCTTACCTTGACTTAGTGAAAGCACCTATGGAGCGGTGGCTTGTCGTCTTGCTGAACTCCAGTTTGGAAGATGTGCGAGAGTATGTATTCATAGGGATATTTACAGCCACTTAGAGAAAGTAGCTCTCAGGGCTGGTGCGCAGGGTTACAAAACTACATTCAAAGAAGGACAAGAAAAATATACGGGGGAGGCTTACATTCGGGTAGAGAAAGCAACTCTCGTGGGCTGTATTGCCAGATGGCTAAACGTTGAGATTGGAACAAGTGTGAGTTTCTTGTGAATCACACTGAAGGATGAAGTCACTATGTAAAAGCTGGATACTTCTTAGCCAGACGGGAGTCACGATAGGAACACATACACTGACTGAGAGAAAGCAATTGTTGGGTGGTGGGTTGTAGGTTTGCTAAAGTCCAGTTTGGAAGAAGTGCGAGAATCCTTAATAGGAATGCTTACATTCACTTCCAGAAAGCAGCGATCAGCGGTGGTTTGCAGGTTTGCTACACCGCAGTTTGCAAGAAGTGCGAGAGTCATGCATAGCAATGCTTAAATTCCCTTAGAGAAAGCAACTGTCGGCGGGTGATTTTTAGGCTTTCTAGCCTCTGGTTTGGATGAAGTGTGAGACATACATGGGAACGCTTACATTCCCTTCCAGAAAGCAAGTGTCGCGGAGTGGTTTTTAGGCTTGCAAGACTTCTGAACGGAAGAAGTGCGAGAGGCATATACAGGAAGGCGTACATTTACTTAATGAAAGCAACTATAGTGGGATGCATTGGAGAATTGCTAAAGTCTGAGATTGGAAGAAGTGTGACCTTCCTGTCAAACACACTTGAGAAAGAAGTCATCACGTAGGATGGGGAGAGCTCCCAGCAGTAAGGAGTCATGTATAGGGACGCTTAAACTAACTTAGAGAGAGCAACTAGCAGGTGGTGCTCTGTAGGCTGGCTAAACGCTAGAATGGAGGAAGTGCCAGACGGTCTTCTATATGAACGCTTACATTCACTGAGAGAAAGAGACTATGTTGGGCGCTTTGTTACACTGGTAAACTCTGAGATTGGAAGAAGTGTGAGAGTTTCCTGTCCAACGCACTTAGGAAAGAAGTCATTATGTAGGAAGAGGAGAGTTCTCGGCTAGAAAGGGAGGACGCTTTCTATGTATGGGAACGCTTACATTCACTTCAAGAAACTATCGGGGGGTAATTTGTAGTTAAACTCTAGAAGAACTGTGAGAGTCCTATATAGGAAGGCTTGCATTCACTTAGGGAAAGCAAGTACGAAGAAGGAGTGGTTTGTAGGCTTGCTAAACTCTAGTGTTGACGAAATGCGAGAGTCCTATAGAGGGACGTTAACCTTCAGTTAGTGAGAGCAACTCTCGGGGGGGGGGTGGTATTTAGGCTTGCTGAACTCTAGTTTGGAAGACATGTCCGAGTTATCCAGGAAGGCTTACAATCACTTAGCTAGAAAGCCAGTATCGGCGGTCGCCTTGTAGGCTTGCTAAACTCTAGTTTCCAGGAAGGGCAAGAGTTATATAGAGGATCACTTCAATTCACTCAGTGAAAGCAACTGTCGCAGGCTGCGTTTTAGGGTGGCTAAAATCTAGTTGGAAAGAAGTGTGAGAGTCATATATAGGAATTCTTACCTTGACTTAGTGAAAGCCCCTATGGAGCGGTGGCTTGTCGTCTTGCTGAACTCCAGTTTGGAAGATGTGCGAGAGTATGTATTCATAGGGATATTTACAGCGACTTAGAGAAAGTAGCTCTCAGGGCTGGTGCGCAGGGTTACAAAACTACATTCAAAGAAGGACAAGAAAAATATACGGGGGAGGCTTACATTCGGGTAGAGAAAGCAACTCTCGTGGGGTGTATTGCCAGATGGCTAAACGTTGAGATTGGAACAAGTGTGAGTTTCTTGTGAATCACACTGAAGGATGAAGTCACTATGGAAAAGCTGGATACTTCTTAGCCAGACGGGAGTCACGATAGGAACACATACACTGACTGAGAGAAAGCAATTGTTGGGTGGTGGGTTGTAGGTTTGCTAAAGTCCAGTTTGGAAGAAGTGCGAGAATCCTTTATAGGAATGTTTACATTCACTTCCAGAAAGCAGCGATCAGCGGTGGTTTGCAGGATTGCTACACCGCAGTTTGCAAGAAGTGCGAGAGTCGTGCATAGCAATGCTTAAATTCCCTTAGAGAAAGCAACTGTCGGCGGGTGATTTTTAGGCTTTCTAGCCTCTGGTTTGGATGAAGTGTGAGACATACATGGGAACGCTTACATTCCCTTCCAGAAAGCAAGTGTCGCGGAGTGGTTTTTAGGCTTGCAAGACTTCTGAACGGAAGAAGTGCGAGAGGCATATACAGGAAGGCGTACATTTACTTAATGAAAGCAACTATAGTGGGCTGCATTGGAGAATTGCTAAAGTCTGAGATTGGAAGAAGTGTGACCTTCCTGTCAAACACACTTGAGAAAGAAGTCATCACGTAGGACGGGGAGAGCTCCCAGCAGTAAGGAGTCATGTATAGGGACGCTTAAACTAACTTAGAGCGAGCAACTAGCAGGTGGTGCTCTGTAGGCTGGCTAAACGCTAGAATGGAGGAAGTGCCAGACGGTCTTCTATATTAACGCTTACATTCACTGAGAGAAAGAGACTATGTTGGGCGCTTTGTTACACTGGTAAACTCTGAGATTGGAAGAAGTGTGAGAGTTTCCTGTCCAACGCACTTAGGAAAGAAGTCATTATGTAGGAAGAGGAGAGTTCTCGGCTAGAAAGGGAGGAGGCTTTCTATGTATGGGAACGCTTACATTCACTTCAAGAAACTATCGGGGGGTAATTTGTAGTTAAACTCTAGAAGAACTGTGAGAGTCCTATATAGGAAGGCTTGCATTCACTTAGGGAAAGCAAGTACGAAGAAGGAGTGGTTTGTAGGCTTGCTAAACTCTAGTGTTGACGAAATGCGAGAGTCCTATAGAGGGACGTTAACCTTCAGTTAGTGAGAGCAACTTTCGGGGGGGGGTGGTATTTACGCTTGCTGAACTCTAGTTTGGAAGACATGTCCGATTTATCCAGGAAGGCTTACAATCACTTAGCTAGAAAGCCAGTATCGGCGGTCGCCTTGTAGGCTTGCTAAACTCTAGTTTCCAGGAAGGGCAAGAGTCATATAGAGGATCACTTAAATTCACTCAGTGAAAGCAACTGTCGCAGGCTGCCTTTTAGGGTGGCTAAACTCTAGTTGGAAGGAAGTGTGAGAGTCATATATAGGAATTCTTACCTTGACTTAGTGAAAGCACCTATGGAGCGGTGGCTTGTCGTCTTGCTGAACTCCAGTTTGGAAGATGTGCGAGAGTATGTATTCATAGGGATATTTACAGCCACTTAGAGAAAGTAGCTCTCAGGGCTGGTGCGCAGGGTTACAAAACTACATTCAAAGAAGGACAAGAAAATTATACGTGGGAGGCTTACATTCGGGTAGAGAAAGCAACTCTCGTGGGGTGTATTGCCAGATGGCTAAACGTTGAGATTGGAACAAGTGTGAGTTTCTTGTGAATCACACTGAAGGATGAAGTCACTATGGAAAAGCTGGATACTTCTTAGCCAGACGGGAGTCACGATAGGAACACATACACTGACTGAGAGAAAGCAATTGTTGGGTGGTGGGTTGTAGGTTTGCTAAAGTCCAGTTTGGAAGAAGTGCGAGAATCCTTTATAGGGATGCTTACATTCACTTCCAGAAAGCAGCGATCAGCGGTGGTTTGCAGGATTGCTACACCGCAGTTTGCAAGAAGTGCGAGAGTCATGCATAGCAATGCTTAAATTCCCTTAGAGAAAGCAACTGTCGGCGGGTGATTTTTAGGCTTTCTAGCCTCTGGTTTGGATGAAGTGTGAGACATACATGGGAACGCTTACATTCCCTTCCAGAAAGCAAGTGTCGCGGAGTGGTTTTTAGGCTTGCAAGACTTCTGAACGGAAGAAGTGCGAGAGACATATACAGGAAGGCGTACATTTACTTAATGAAAGCAACTATAGTGGGATGCATTGGAGAATTGCTAAAGTCTGAGATTGGAAGAAGTGTGACCTTCCTGTCAAACACACTTGAGAAAGAAGTCATCACGTAGGACGGGGAGAGCTCCCAGCAGTAAGGAGTCATGTACAGGGACGCTTAAACTAACTTAGAGAGAGCAACTAGCAGGTGGTGCTCTGTAGGCTGGCTAAACGCTAGAATGGAGGAAGTGCCAGACGGTCTTCTATATTAACGCTTACATTCACTGAGAGAAAGAGACTATGTTGGGCGCTTTGTTACACTGGTAAAGTCTGAGATTGGAAGAAGTGTGAGACTTTCCTATCCAACGCACTTAGGAAAGACGTCATTATGTAGGAAGAGGAGAGTTCTCAGCTAGAAAGGGAGGAGGCTTTCTATGTATGGGAACGCTTACATTCACTTCAAGAAACTATCGGGGGGTAATTTGTAGTTAAACTCTAGAAGAACTGTGAGAGTCCTATATAGGAAGGCTTGCATTCACTTAGGGAAAGCAAGTACGAAGAAGGAGTGGTTTGTAGGCTTGCTAAACTCTAGTGTTGACGAAATGCGAGAGTCCTATAGAGGGACATTAACCTTCAGTTAGTGAGAGCAACTCTCGGGGAGGGGGGTGGTATTTAGGCTTGCTGAACTCTAGTTTGGAAGACATGTCCGAGTTATCCAGGAAGGCTTACAATCACTTAGCTAGAAAGCCAGTATCGGCGGTCGCCTTGTAGGCTTGCTAAACTCTAGTTTCCAGGAAGGGCAAGAGTCATATAGAGGATCACTTAAATTCACTCAGTGAAAGCAACTGTCGCAGGCTGCCTTTTAGGGTGGCTAATCTCTAGTTGGAAAGAAGTGTGAGAGTCATATATAGGAATTCTTACCTTGACTTAGTGAAAGCACCTATGGAGCGGTGGCTTGTCGTCTTGCTGAACTCCAGTTTGGAAGATGTGCGAGAGTATGTATTCATAGGGATATTTACAGCCACTTAGAGAAAGTAGCTCTCAGGGCTGGTGCGCAGGGTTACAAAACTACATTCAAAGAAGGACAAGAAAAATATACGGGGGAGGCTTACATTCGGGTAGAGAAAGCAACTCTCGTGGGCTGTATTGCCAGATGGCTAAACGTTGAGATTGGAACAAGTGTGAGTTTCTTGTGAATCACACTGAAGGATGAAGTCACTATGTAAAAGCTGGATACTTCTTAGCCAGACGGGAGTCACGATAGGAACACATACACTGACTGAGAGAAAGCAATTGTTGGGTGGTGGGTTGTAGGTTTGCTAAAGTCCAGTTTGGAAGAAGTGCTAGAATCCTTTATAGGAATGCTTACATTCACTTCCAGAAAGCAGCGATCAGCGGTGGTTTGCAGGATTGCTACACCGCAGTTTGCAAGAAGTGCGAGAGTCGTGCATAGCAATGCTTAAATTCCCTTAGAGAAAGCAACTATCGGCGGGTGATTTTTAGGCTTTCTAGCCTCTGGTTTGGATGAAGTGTGAGACATACATGGGAACGCTTACATTCCCTTCCAGAAAGCAAGTGTCGCGGAGTGGTTTTTAGGCTTGCAAGACTTCTGAACGGAAGAAGTGCGAGAGGCATATACAGGAAGGCGTACATTTACTTAATGAAAGCAACTATAGTGGGATGCATTGGAGAATTGCTAAAGTCTGAGATTGGAAGAAGTGTGACCTTCCTGTCAAACACACTTGAGAAAGAAGTCATCACGTAGGATGGGGAGAGCTCCCAGCAGTAAGGAGTCATGTATAGGGACGCTTAAACTGACTTAGAGAGAGCAACTAGCAGGTGGTGCTCTGTAGGCTGGCTAAACGCTAGAATGGAGGAAGTGCCAGACGGTCTTCTATATGAACGCTTACATTCACTGAGAGAAAGAGACTATGTTGGGCGCTTTGTTACACTGGTAAACTCTGAGATTGGAAGAAGTGTGAGAGTTTCCTGTCCAACGCACTTAGGAAAGAAGTCATTATGTAGGAAGAGGAGAGTTCTCGGCTAGAAAGGGAGGACGCTTTCTATGTATGGGAACGCTTACATTCACTTCAAGAAACTATCGGGGGGTAATTTGTAGTTAAACTCTAGAAGAACTGTGAGAGTCCTATATAGGAAGGCTTGCATTCACTTAGGGAAAGCAAGTACGAAGAAGGAGTGGTTTGTAGGCTTGCTAAACTCTAGTGTTGACGAAATGCGAGAGTCCTATAGAGGGACGTTAACCTTCAGTTAGTGAGAGCAACTCTCGGGGGGGGGGGTGGTATTTAGGCTTGCTGAACTCTAGTTTGGAAGACATGTCCGAGTTATCCAGGAAGGCTTACAATCACTTAGCTAGAAAGCCAGTATCGGCGGTCGCCTTGTAGGCTTGCTAAACTCTAGTTTCCAGGAAGGGCAAGAGTCATATAGAGGATCACTTAAATTCACTCAGTGAAAGCACCTGTCGCAGGCTGCCTTTTAGGGTGGCTAAACTCTAGTTGGAAAGAAGTGTGAGAGTCATATATAGGAATTCTTACCTTGACTTAGTGAAAGCACTTATGGAGCGGTGGCTTGTCGTCTTGCTGAACTCCAGTTTGGAAGATGTGCGAGAGTATGTATTCATAGGGATATTTACAGCCACTTAGAGAAAGTAGCTCTCAGGGCTGGTGCGCAGGGTTACAAAACTACATTCAAAGAAGGACAAGAAAAATATACGGGGGAGGCTTACATTCGGGTAGAGAAAGCAACTCTCGTGGGGTGTATTGCCAGATGGCTAAACGTTGAGATTGGAACAAGTGTGAGTTTCTTGTGAATCACACTGAAGGATGAAGTCACTATGTAAAAGCTGGATACTTCTTAGCCAGACGGGAGTCACGATAGGAACACATACACTGACTGAGAGAAAGCAATTGTTGGGTGGTGGGTTGTAGGTTTGCTAAAGTCCAGTTTGGAAGAAGTGCGAGAATCCTTTATAGGAATGCTTACATTCACTTCCAGAAAGCAGCGATCAGCGGTGGTTTGCAGGATTGCTACACCGCAGTTTGCAAGAAGTGCGAGAGTCATGCATAGCAATGCTTAAATTCCCTTAGAGAAAGCAACTGTCGGCGGGTGATTTTTAGGCTTTCTAGCCTCTGGTTTGGATGAAGTGTGAGACATACATGGGAACGCTTACATTCACTTCCAGAAAGCAAGTGTCGCAGAGTGGTTTTTAGGCTTGCAAGACTTCTGAACGGAAGAAGTGCGAGAGGCATATACAGGAAGGCGTACATTTACTTAATGAAAGCAACTATAGTGGGATGCATTGGAGAATTGCTAAAGTCTGAGATTGGAAGAAGTGTGACCTTCCTGTCAAACACACTTGAGAAAGAAGTCATCACGTAGGACGGGGAGAGCTCCCAGCAGTAAGGAGTCATGTATAGGGACGCTTAAACTAACTTAGAGCGAGCAACTAGCAGGTGGTGCTCTGTAGGCTGGCTAAACGCTAGAATGGAGGAAGTGCCAGACGGTCTTCTATATTAACGCTTACATTCACTGAGAGAAAGAGACTATGTTGGGCGCTTTGTTACACTGGTAAACTCTGAGATTGGAGGAAGTGTGAGAGTTTCCTGTCCAACGCACTTAGGAAAGAAGTCATTATGTAGGAAGAGGAGAGTTCTCGGCTAGAAAGGGAGGACGCTTTCTATGTATGGGAACGCTTACATTCACTTCAAGAAACTATCGGGGGGTAATTTGTAGTTAAACTCTAGAAGAACTGTGAGAGTCCTATATAGGAAGGCTTGCATTCACTTAGGGAAAGCAAGTACGAAGAAGGAGTGGTTTGTAGGCTTGCTAAACTCTAGTGTTGACGAAATGCGAGAGTCCTATAGAGGGACGTTAACCTTCAGTTAGTGAGAGCAACTCTCGGGGGGGGGGTGGTATTTAGGCTTGCTGAACTCTAGTTTGGAAGACATGTCCGAGTTATCTAGGAAGGCTTACAATCACTTAGCTAGGAAGCCAGTATCGGCGGTCGCCTTGTAGGCTTGCTAAACTCTAGTTTCCAGGAAGGGCAAGAGTCATATAGAGGATCACTTAAATTCACTCAGTGAAAGCAACTGTCGCGGGCTGCCTTTTAGGGTGGCTAAACTCTAGTTGGAAGGAAGTGTGAGAGTCATATATAGGAATTCTTACCTTGACTTAGTGAAAGCACCTATGGAGCGGTGGCTTGTCGTCTTGCTGAACTCCAGTTTGGAAGATGTGCGAGAGTATGTATTCATAGGGATATTTACAGCGACTTAGAGAAAGTAGCTCTCAGGGCTGGTGCGCAGGGTTACAAAACTACATTCAAAGAAGGACAAGAAAAATATACGGGGGAGGCTTACATTCGGGTAGAGAAAGCAACTCTCGTGGGGTGTATTGCCAGATGGCTAAACGTTGAGATTGGAACAAGTGTGAGTTTCTTGTGAATCACACTGAAGGATGAAGTCACTATGTAAAAGCTGGATACTTCTTAGCCAGACGGGAGTCACGATAGGAACACATACACTGACTGAGAGAAAGCAATTGTTGGGTGGTGGGTTGTAGGTTTGCTAAAGTCCAGTTTGGAAGAAGTGCGAGAATCCTTTATAGGAATGCTTACATTCACTTCCAGAAAGCAGCGATCAGCGGTGGTTTGCAGGATTGCTACACCGCAGTTTGCAAGAAGTGCGAGAGTCATGCATAGCATTGCTTAAATTCCCTTAGAGAAAGCAACTGTCGGCGGGTGATTTTTAGGCTTTCTAGCCTCTGGTTTGGATGAAGTGTGAGACATACATGGGAACACTTACATTCCCTTCCAGAAAACAAGTGTCGCGGAGTGGTTTTTAGGCTTGCAAGACTTCTGAACGGAAGAAGTGCGAGAGGCATATACAGGAAGGCGTACATTTACTTAATGAAAGCAACTATAGTGGGATGCATTGGAGAATTGCTAAAGTCTGAGATTGGAAGAAGTGTGACCTTCCTGTCAAACACACTTGAGAAAGAAGTCATCACGTAGGACGGGGAGAGCTCCCAGCAGTAAGGAGTCATGTATAGGGACGCTTAAACTAACTTAGAGCGAGCAACTAGCAGGTGGTGCTCTGTAGGCTGGCTAAACGCTAGAATGGAGGAAGTGCCAGACGGTCTTCTATATTAACGCTTACATTCACTGAGAGAAAGAGACTATGTTGGGCGCTTTGTTACACTGGTAAACTCTGAGATTGGAGGAAGTGTGAGAGTTTCCTGTCCAACGCACTTAGGAAAGAAGTCATTATGTAGGAAGAGGAGAGTTCTCGGCTAGAAAGGGAGGAGGCTTTCTATGTATGGGAACGCTTACATTCACTTCAAGAAACTATCGGGGGGTAATTTGTAGTTAAACTCTAGAAGAACTGTGAGAGTCCTATATAGGAAGGCTTGCATTCACTTAGGGAAAGCAAGTACGAAGAAGGAGTGGTTTGTAGGCTTGCTAAACTCTAGTGTTGACGAAATGCGAGAGTCCTATAGAGGGACGTTAACCTTCAGTTAGTGAGAGCAACTCTCGGGGGGGGGGGGTGGTATTTAGGCTTGCTGAACTCTAGTTTGGAAGACATGTCCGAGTTATCCAGGAAGGCTTACAATCACTTAGCTAGAAAGCCAGTATCGGCGGTCGCCTTGTAGGCTTGCTAAACTCTAGTTTCCAGGAAGGGCAAGAGTCATATAGAGGATCACTTAAATTCACTCAGTGAAAGCAACTGTCGCGGGCTGCCTTTTAGGGTGGCTAAACTCTAGTTGGAAAGAAGTGTGAGAGTCATATATAGGAATTCTTACCTTGACTTAGTGAAAGCACCTATGGAGCGGTGGCTTGTCGTCTTGCTGAACTCCAGTTTGGAAGATGTGCGAGAGTATGTATTCATAGGGATATTTACAGCCACTTAGAGAAAGTAGCTCTCAGGGCTGGTGCGCAGGGTTACAAAACTACATTCAAAGAAGGACAAGAAAAATATACGGGGGAGGCTTACATTCGGGTAGAGAAAGCAACTCTCGTGGGGTGTATTGCCAGATGGCTAAACGTTGAGATTGGAACAAGTGTGAGTTTCTTGTGAATCACACTGAAGGATGAAGTCACTATGTAAAAGCTGGATACTTCTTAGCCAGACGGGAGTCACGATAGGAACACATACACTGACTGAGAGAAAGCAATTGTTGGGTGGTGGGTTGTGGGTTTGCTAAAGTCCAGTTTGGAAGAAGTGCGAGAATCCTTTATAGGAATGCTTACATTCACTTCCAGAAAGCAGCGATCAGCGGTGGTTTGCAGGATTGCTACACCGCAGTTTGCAAGAAGTGCGAGAGTCGTGCATAGCAATGCTTAAATTCCCTTAGAGAAAGCAACTGTCGGCGGGTGATTTTTAGGCTTTCTAGCCTCTGGTTTGGATGAAGTGTGAGACATACATGGGAACGCTTACATTCCCTTCCAGAAAGCAAGTGTCGCGGAGTGGTTTTTAGGCTTGCAAGACTTCTGAACGGAAGAAGTGCGAGAGGCATATACAGGAAGGCGTACATTTACTTAATGAATGCAACTATAGTGGGATGCATTGGAGAATTGCTAAAGTCTGAGATTGGAAGAAGTGTGACCTTCCTGTCAAACACACTTGAGAAAGAAGTCATCACGTAGGACGGGGAGAGCTCCCAGCAGTAAGGAGTCATGTATAGGGACGCTTAAACTAACTTAGAGCGAGCAACTAGCAGGTGGTGCTCTGTAGGCTGGCTAAACGCTAGAATGGAGGAAGTGCCAGACGGTCTTCTATATTAACGCTTACATTCACTGAGAGAAAGAGACTATGTTGGGCGCTTTGTTACACTGGTAAACTCTGAGATTGGAAGAAGTGTGAGAGTTTCCTGTCCAACGCACTTAAGAAAGAAGTCATTATGTAGGAAGAGGAGAGTTCTCAGCTAGAAAGGGAGGACGCTTTCTATGTATGGGAACGCTTACATTCACTTCAAGAAACTATCGGGGGGTAATTTGTAGTTAAACTCTAGAAGAACTGTGAGAGTCCTATATAGGAAGGCTTGCATTCACTTAGGGAAAGCAAGTACGAAGAAGGAGTGGTTTGTAGGCTTGCTAAACTCTAGTGTTGACGAAATGCGAGGGTCCTATAGAGGGACGTTAACCTTCAGTTAGTGAGAGCAACTCTCGGGGAGGGGGGTGGTATTTAGGCTTGCTGAACTCTAGTTTGGAAGACATGTCCGAGTTATCCAGGAAGGCTTACAATCACTTAGCTAGAAAGCCAGTATCGGCGGTCGCCTTGTAGGCTTGCTAAACTCTAGTTTCCAGGAAGGGCAAGAGTCATATAGAGAATCACTTAAATTCACTCAGTGAAAGCAACTGTCGCAGGCTGCCTTTTAGGGTGGCTAAACTCTAGTTGGAAGGAAGTGTGAGAGTCATATATAGGAATTCTTACCTTGACTTAGTGAAAGCACCTATGGAGCGGTGGCTTGTCGTCTTGCTGAACTCCAGTTTGGAAGATGTGCGAGAGTATGTATTCATAGGGATATTTACAGCCACTTAGAGAAAGTAGCTCTCAGGGCTGGTGCGCAGGGTTACAAAACTACATTCAAAGAAGGACAAGAAAATTATACGGGGGAGGCTTACATTCGGATAGAGAAAGCAACTCTCGTGGGGTGTATTGCCAGATGGCTAAACGTTGAGATTGGAACAAGTGTGAGTTTCTTGTGAATCACACTGAAGGATGAAGTCACGATGGAAAAGCTGGATACTTCTTAGCCAGACGGGAGTCACGATAGGAACACATACACTGACTGAGAGAAAGCAATTGTTGGGTGGTGGGTTGTAGGTTTGCTAAAGTCCAGTTTGGAAGAAGTGCGAGAATCCTTTATAGGAATGCTTCCATTCACTTCCAGAAAGCAGCGATCAGCGGTGGTTTGCAGGATTGCTACACCGCAGTTTGCAAGAAGTGCGAGAGTCATGCATAGCAATGCTTAAATTCCCTTAGAGAAAGCAACTGTCGGCGGGTGATTTTTAGGCTTTCTAGCCTCTGGTTTGGATGAAGTGTGAGACATACATGGGAACGCTTACATTCCCTTCCAGAAAGCAAGTGTCGCGGAGTGGTTTTTAGGCTTGCAAGACTTCTGAACGGAAGAAGTGCGAGAGGCATATACAGGAAGGCGTACATTTACTTAATGAAAGCAACTATAGTGGGATGCATTGGAGAATTGCTAAAGTCTGAGATTGGAAGAAGTGTGACCTTCCTGTCAAACACACTTGAGAAAGAAGTCATCACGTAGGACGGGGAGAGCTCCCAGCAGTAAGGAGTCATGTATAGGGACGCTTAAACTAACTTAGAGCGAGCAACTAGCAGGTGGTGCTCTGTAGGCTGGCTAAACGCTAGAATGGAGGAAGTGCCAGACGGTCTTCTATATTAACGCTTACATTCACTGAGAGAAAGAGACTATGTTGGGCGCTTTGTTACACTGGTAAACTCTGAGATTGGAGGAAGTGTGAGAGTTTCCTGTCCAACGCACTTAGGAAAGAAGTCATTATGTAGGAAGAGGAGAGTTCTCGGCTAGAAAGGGAGGAGGCTTTCTATGTATGGGAACGCTTACATTCACTTCAAGAAACTATCGGGGGGTAATTTGTAGTTAAACTCTAGAAGAACTGTGAGAGTCCTATATAGGAAGGCTTGCATTCACTTAGGGAAAGCAAGTACGAAGAAGGAGTGGTTTGTAGGCTTGCTAAACTCTAGTGTTGACGAAATGCGAGAGTCCTATAGAGGGACGTTAACCTTCAGTTAGTGAGAGCAACTCTCGGGGGGGGGGTGGTATTTAGGCTTGCTGAACTCTAGTTTGGAAGACATGTCCGAGTTATCCAGGAAGGCTTACAATCACTTAGCTAGAAAGCCAGTATCGGCGGTCGCCTTGTAGGCTTGCTAAACTCTAGTTTCCAGGAAGGGCAAGAGTCATATAGAGGATCACTTAAATTCACTCAGTGAAAGCAACTGTCGCGGGCTGCATTTTAGGGTGGCTAAACTCTAGTTGGAAAGAAGTGTGAGAGTCATATATAGGAATTCTTACCTTGACTTAGTGAAAGCACCAATGGAACGGTGGCTTGTCGTCTTGCTGAACTCCAGTTTGGAAGATGTGCGAGAGTATGTATTCATAGGGATATTTACAGCCACTTAGAGAAAGTAGCTCTCAGGGCTGGTGCGCAGGGTTACAAAACTACATTCAAAGAAGGACAAGAAAAATATACGGGGGAGGCTTACATTCGGGTAGAGAAAGCAACTCTCGTGGGCTGTATTGCCAGATGGCTAAACGTTGAGATTGGAACAAGTGTGAGTTTCTTGTGAATCACACTGAAGGATGAAGTCACTATGTAAAAGCTGGATACTTCTTAGCCAGACGGGAGTCACGATAGGAACACATACACTGACTGAGAGAAAGCAATTGTTGGGTGGTGGGTTGTAGGTTTGCTAAAGTCCAGTTTGGAAGAAGTGCGAGAATCCTTTATAGGAATGCTTACATTCACTTCCAGAAAGCAGCGATCAGCGGTGGTTTGCAGGATTGCTACACCGCAGTTTGCAAGAAGTGCGAGAGTCGTGCATAGCAATGCTTAAATTCCCTTAGAGAAAGCAACTGTCGGCGGGTGATTTTTAGGCTTTCTAGCCTCTGGTTTGGATGAAGTGTGAGACATACATGGGAACGCTTACATTCACTTCCAGAAAGCAAGTGTCGCGGAGTGGTTTTTAGGCTTGCAAGACTTCTGAACGGAAGAAGTGCGAGAGGCAAATACAGGAAGGCGTACATTTACTTAATGAAAGCAACTATAGTGGGATGCATTGGAGAATTGCTAAAGTCTGAGATTGGAAGAAGTGTGACCTTCCTGTCAAACACACTTGAGAAAGAAGTCATCACGTAGGACGGGGAGAGCTCCCAGCAGTAAGGAGTCATGTATAGGGACGCTTAAACTAACTTAGAGAGAGCAACTAGCAGGTGGTGCTCTGTAGGCTGGCTAAACGCTAGAATGGAGGAAGTGCCAGACGGTCTTCTATATTAACGCTTACATTCACTGAGAGAAAGAGACGATGTTGGGCGCTTTGTTACACTGGTAAACTCTGAGATTGGAAGAAGTGTGAGAGTTTCCTGTCCAACGCACTTGAGAAAGAAGTCATTATGTAGGAAGAGGAGAGTTCTCGGCTAGAAAGGGAGGACGCTTTCTATGTATGGGAACGCTTACATTCACTTCAAGAAACTATCGGGGGGTAATTTGTAGTTAAACTCTAGAAGAACTGTGAGAGTCCTATATAGGAAGGCTTGCATTCACTTAGGGAAAGCAAGTACGAAGAAGGAGTGGTTTGTATGCTTGCTAAACTCTAGTGTTGACGAAATGCGAGAGTCCTATAGAGGGACGTTAACCTTCAGTTAGTGAGAGCAACTCTCGGGGAGGGGGGTGGTATTTAGGCTTGCTGAACTCTAGTTTGGAAGACATGTCCGAGTTATCCAGGAAGGCTTACAATCACTTAGCTAGAAAGCCAGTATCGGCGGTCGCCTTGTAGGCTTGCTAAACTCTAGTTTCCAGGAAGGGCAAGAGTCATATAGAGGATCACTTAAATTCACTCAGTGAAAGCAACTGTCGCAGGCTGCCTTTTAGGGTGGCTAAACTCTAGTTGGAAGGAAGTGTGAGAGTCATATATAGGAATTCTTACCTTGACTTAGTGAAAGCACCTATGGAGCGGTGGCTTGTCGTCTTGCTGAACTCCAGTTTGGAAGATGTGCGAGAGTATGTATTCATAGGGATATTTACAGCCACTTAGAGAAAGTAGCTCTCAGGGCTGGTGCGCAGGGTTACAAAACTACATTCAAAGAAGGAAAAGAAAATTATACGGGGGAGGCTTACATTCGGGTAGAGAAAGCAACTCTCGTGGGGTGTATTGCCAGATGGCTAAACGTTGAGATAGGAACAAGTGTGAGTTTCTTGTGAATCACACTGAAGGATGAAGTCACTATGTAAAAGCTGGATACTTCTTAGCCAGACGTAGTCACGATAGGAACACATACACTGACTGAGAGAAAGCAATTGTTGGGTGGTGGGTTGTAGGTTTGCTAAAGTCCAGTTTGGAAGAAGTGCGAGAATCCTTTATAGGAATGCTTACATTCACTTCCAGAAAGCAGCGATCAGCGGTGGTTTGCAGGATTGCTACACCGCAGTTTGCAAGAAGTGCGAGAGTCATGCATAGCAATGCTTAAATTCCCTTAGAGAAAGCAACTGTCGGCGGGTGATTTTTAGGCTTTCTAGCCTCTGGTTTGGATGAAGTGTGAGACATACATGGGAACGCTTACATTCCCTTCCAGAAAGCAAGTGTCGCGGAGTGGTTTTTAGGCTTGCAAGACTTCTGTACGGAAGAAGTGCGAGAGGCATATACAGGAAGGCGTACATTTACTTAATGAAAGCAACTATAGTGGGATGCATTGGAGAATTGCTAAAGTCTGAGATTGGAAGAAGTGTGACCTTCCTGTCAAACACACTTGAGAAAGAAGTCATCACGTAGGACGGGGAGAGCTCCCAGCAGTAAGGAGTCATGTATAGGGACGCTTAAACTAACTTAGAGCGAGCAACTAGCAGGTGGTGCTCTGTAGGCTGGCTAAACGCTAGAATGGAGGAAGTGCCAGACGGTCTTCTATATGAACGCTTACATTCACTGAGAGAAAGAGACTATGTTGGGCGCTTTGTTACACTGGTAAACTCTGAGATTGGAGGAAGTGTGAGAGTTTCCTGTCCAACGCACTTAGGAAAGAAGTCATTATGTAGGAAGAGGAGAGTTCTCGGCTAGAAAGGGAGGAGGCTTTCTATGTATGGGAACGCTTACATTCACTTCAAGAAACTATCGGGGGGTAATTTGTAGTTAAACTCTAGAAGAACTGTGAGAGTCCTATATAGGAAGGCTTGCATTCACTTAGGGAAAGCAAGTACGAAGAAGGAGTGGTTTGTAGGCTTGCTAAACTCTAGTGTTGACGAAATGCGAGAGTCCTATAGAGGGACGTTAACCTTCAGTTAGTGAGAGCAACTCTCGGGGGGGGGGGTGGTATTTAGGCTTGCTGAACTCTAGTTTGGAAGACATGTCCGAGTTATCCAGGAAGGCTTACAATCACTTAGCTAGAAAGCCAGTATCGGCGGTCGCCTTGTAGGCTTGCTAAACTCTAGTTTCCAGGAAGGGCAAGAGTCATATAGAGGATCACTTAAGTTCACTCAGTGAAAGCAACTGTCGCAGGCTGCCTTTTAGGGTGGCTAAACTCTAGTTGGAAGGAAGTGTGAGAGTCATATATAGGAATTCTTACCTTGACTTAGTGAAAGCACCTATGGAGCGGTGGCTTGTCGTCTTGCTGAACTCCAGTTTGGAAGATGTGCGAGAGTATGTATTCATAGGGATATTTACAGCCACTTAGAGAAAGTAGCTCTCAGGGCTGGTGCGCAGGGTTACAAAACTACATTCAAAGAAGGACAAGAAAAATATACGGGGGAGGCTTACATTCGGGTAGAGAAAGCAACTCTCGTGGGCTGTATTGCCAGATGGCTAAACGTTGAGATTGGAACAAGTGTGAGTTTCTTGTGAATCACACTGAAGGATGAAGTCACTATGTAAAAGCTGGATACTTCTTAGCCAGACGGGAGTCACGATAGGAACACATACACTGACTGAGAGAAAGCAATTGTTGGGTGGTGGGTTGTAGGTTTGCTAAAGTCCAGTTTGGAAGAAGTGCGAGAATCCTTTATAGGAATGCTTACATTCACTTCCAGAAAGCAGCGATCAGCGGTGGTTTGCAGGATTGCTACACCGCAGTTTGCAAGAAGTGCGAGAGTCGTGCATAGCAATGCTTAAATTCCCTTAGAGAAAGCAACTGTCGGCGGGTGATTTTTAGGCTTTCTAGCCTCTGGTTTGGATGAAGTGTGAGACATACATGGGAACGCTTACATTCCCTTCCAGAAAGCAAGTGTCGCGGAGTGGTTTTTAGGCTTGCAAGACTTCTGAACGGAAGAAGTGCGAGAGGCATATACAGGAAGGCGTACATTTACTTAATGAAAGCAACTATAGTGGGATGCATTGGAGAATTGCTAAAGTCTGAGATTGGAAGAAGTGTGACCTTCCTGTCAAACACACTTGAGAAAGAAGTCATCACGTAGGACGGGGAGAGCTCCCAGCAGTAAGGAGTCATGTATAGGGACGCTTAAACTAACTTAGAGCGAGCAACTAGCAGGTGGTGCTCTGTAGGCTGGCCAAACGCTAGAATGGAGGAAGTGCCAGACGGTCTTCTATATTAACGCTTACATTCACTGAGAGAAAGAGACTATGTTGGGCGCTTTGTTACACTGGTAAACTCTGAGATTGGAGGAAGTGTGAGAGTTTCCTGTCCAACGCACTTAGGAAAGAAGTCATTATGTAGGAAGAGGAGAGTTCTCGGCTAGAAAGGGAGGAGGCTTTCTATGTATGGGAACGCTTACATTCACTTCAAGAAACTATCGGGGGGTAATTTGTAGTTAAACTCTAGAAGAACTGTGAGAGTCCTATATAGGAAGGCTTGCATTCACTTAGGGAAAGCAAGTACGAAGAAGGAGTGGTTTGTAGGCTTGCTAAACTCTAGTGTTGACGAAATGCGAGAGTCCTATAGAGGGACGTTAACCTTCAGTTAGTGAGAGCAACTCTCGGGGGGGGGTGGTATTTAGGCTTGCTGAACTCTAGTTTGGAAGACATGTCCGAGTTATCCAGGAAGGCTTACAATCACTTAGCTAGAAAGCCAGTATCGGCGGTCGCCTTGTAGGCTTGCTAAACTCTAGTTTCCAGGAAGGGCAAGAGTCATATAGAGGATCACTTAAATTCACTCAGTGAAAGCAACTGTCGCAGGCTGCCTTTTAGGGTGGCTAAACTCTAGTTGGAAGGAAGTGTGAGAGTCATATATAGGAATTCTTACCTTGACTTAGTGAAAGCACCTATGGAGCGGTGGCTTGTCGTCTTGCTGAACTCCAGTTTGGAAGATGTGCGAGAGTATGTATTCATAGGGATATTTACAGCCACTTAGAGAAAGTAGCTCTCAGGGCTGGTGCGCAGGGTTACAAAACTACATTCAAAGAAGGACAAGAAAAATATACGGGGGAGGCTTACGTTCGGGTAGAGAAAGCAACTCTCGTGGGGTGTATTGCCAGATGGCTAAACGTTGAGATTGGAACAAGTGTGAGTTTCTTGTGAATCACACTGAAGGATGAAGTCACTATGTAAAAGCTGGATACTTCTTAGCCAGACGGGAGTCACGATAGGAACACATACACTGACTGAGAGAAAGCAATTGTTGGGTGGTGGGTTGTAGGTTTGCTAAAGTCCAGTTTGGAAGAAGTGCGAGAATCCTTTATAGGAATGCTTACATTCACTTCCAGAAAGCAGCGATCAGCGGTGGTTTGCAGGATTGCTACACCGCAGTTTGCAAGAAGTGCGAGAGTCGTGCATAGCAATGCTTAAATTCCCTTAGAGAAAGCAACTGTCGGCGGGTGATTTTTAGGCTTTCTAGCCTCTGGTTTGGATGAAGTGTGAGACATACATGGGAACGCTTACATTCCCTTCCAGAAAGCAAGTGTCGCGGAGTGGTTTTTAGGCTTGCAAGACTTCTGAACGGAAGAAGTGCGAGAGGCATATACAGGAAGGCGTACATTTACTTAATGAAAGCAACTATAGTGGGATGCATTGGAGAATTGCTAAAGTCTGAGATTGGAAGAAGTGTGACCTTCCTGTCAAACACACTTGAGAAAGAAGTCATCACGTAGGACGGGGAGAGCTCCCAGCAGTAAGGAGTCATGTATAGGGACGCTTAAACTAACTTAGAGCGAGCAACTAGCAGGTGGTGCTCTGTAGGCTGGCTAAACGATAGAATGGAGGAAGTGCCAGACGGTCTTCTATATGAACGCTTACATTCACTGAGAGAAAGAGACTATGTTGGGCGCTTTGTTACACTGGTAAACTCTGAGATTGGAGGAAGTGTGAGAGTTTCCTGTCCAACGCACTTAGGAAAGAAGTCATTATGTAGGAAGAGGAGAGTTCTCGGCTAGAAAGGGAGGAGGCTTTCTATGTATGGGAACGCTTACATTCACTTCAAGAAACTATCGGGGGGTAATTTGTAGTTAAACTCTAGAAGAACTGTGAGAGTCCTATATAGGAAGGCTTGCATTCACTTAGGGAAAGCAAGTACGAAGAAGGAGTGGTTTGTAGGCTTGCTAAACTCTAGTGTTGACGAAATGCGAGAGTCCTATAGAGGGACGTTAACCTTCAGTTAGTGAGAGCAACTCTCGGGGGGGGGTGGTATTTAGGCTTGCTGAACTCTAGTTTGGAAGACATGTCCGAGTTATCCAGGAAGGCTTACAATCACTTAGCTAGAAAGCCAGTATCGGCGGTCGCCTTGTAGGCTTGCTAAACTCTAGTTTCCAGGAAGGGCAAGAGTCATATAGAGGATCACTTAAATTCACTCAGTGAAAGCAACTGTCGCGGGCTGCCTTTTAGGGTGGCTAAACTCTAGTTGGAAAGAAGTGTGAGAGTCATATATAGGAATTCTTACCTTGACTTAGTGAAAGCACCTATGGAGCGGTGGCTTGTCGTCTTGCTGAACTCCAGTTTGGAAGATGTGCGAGAGTATGTATTCATAGGGATATTTACAGCCACTTAGAGAAAGTAGCTCTCAGGGCTGGTGCGCAGGGTTACAAAACTACATTCAAAGAAGGACAAGAAAAATATACGGGGGAGGCTTACATTCGGGTAGAGAAAGCAACTCTCGTGGGGTGTATTGCCAGATGGCTAAACGTTGAGATTGGAACAAGTGTGAGTTTCTTGTGAATCACACTGAAGGATGAAGTCACTATGTAAAAGCTGGATACTTCTTAGCCAGACGGGAGTCACGATAGGAACACATACACTGACTGAGAGAAAGCAATTGTTGGGTGGTGGGTTGTAGGTTTGCTAAAGTCCAGTTTGGAAGAAGTGCGAGAATCCTTTATAGGAATGCTTACATTCACTTCCAGAAAGCAGCGATCAGCGGCGGTTTGCAGGATTGCTACACCGCAGTTTGGAAGAAGTGCGAGAGTCGTGCATAGCAATGCTTAAATTCCCTTAGAGAAAGCAACTGTCGGCGGGTGATTTTTAGGCTTTCTAGCCTCTGGTTTGGATGAAGTGTGAGACATACATGGGAACGCTTACATTCCCTTCCAGAAAGCAAGTGTCGCGGAGTGGTTTTTAGGCTTGCAAGACTTCTGAACGGAAGAAGTGCGAGAGGCATATACAGGAAGGCGTACATTTACTTAATGAAAGCAACTATAGTGGGCTGCATTGGAGAATTGCTAAAGTCTGAGATTGGAAGAAGTGTGACCTTCCTGTCAAACACACTTGAGAAAGAAGTCATCACGTAGGACGGGGAGAGCTCCCAGCAGTAAGGAGTCATGTATAGGGACGCTTAAACTAACTTAGAGCGAGCAACTAGCAGGTGGTGCTCTGTAGGCTGGCTAAACGCTAGAATGGAGGAAGTGCCAGACGGTCTTCTATATTAACGCTTACATTCACTGAGAGAAAGAGACTATATTGGGCGCTTTGTTACACTGGTAAACTCTGAGATTGGAAGAAGTGTGAGAGTTTCCTGTCCAACGCACTTAAGAAAGAAGTCATTATGTAGGAAGAGGAGAGTTCTCGGCTAGAAAGGGAGGAGGCTTTCTAAGTATGGGAACGCTTACATTCACTTCAAGAAACTATCGGGGGGTAATTTGTAGTTAAACTCTAGAAGAACTGTGAGAGTCCTATATAGGAAGGCTTGCATTCACTTAGGGAAAGCAAGTACGAAGAAGGAGTGGTTTGTAGGCTTGCTAAACTCTAGTGTTGACGAAATGCGAGAGTCCTATAGAGGGACGTTAACCTTCAGTTAGTGAGAGCAACTCTCGGGGAGGGGGGTGGTATTTAGGCTTGCTGAACTCTAGTTTGGAAGACATGTCCGAGTTATCCAGGAAGGCTTACAATCACTTAGCTAGAAAGCCAGTATCGGCGGTCGCCTTGTAGGCTTGCTAAACTCTAGTTTCCAGGAAGGGCAAGAGTCATATAGAGGATCACTTAAATTCACTCAGTGAAAGCAACTGTCGCAGGCTGCCTTTTAGGGTGGCTAAACTCTAGTTGGAAGGAAGTGTGAGAGTCATATATAGGAATTCTTACCTTGACTTAGTGAAAGCACCTATGGAGCGGTGGCTTGTCGTCTTGCTGAACTCCAGTTTGGAAGATGTGCGAGAGTATGTATTCATAGGGATATTTACAGCCACTTAGAGAAAGTAGCTCTCAGGGCTGGTGCGCAGGGTTACAAAACTACATTCAAAGAAGGACAAGAAAAATATACGGGGGAGGCTTACATTCGGGTAGAGAAAGCAACTCTCGTGGGGTGTATTGCCAGATGGCTAAACGTTGAGATTGGAACAAGTGTGAGTTTCTTGTGAATCACACTGAAGGATGAAGTCACTATGTAAAAGCTGGATACTTCTTAGCCAGACGGGAGTCACGATAGGAACACATACACTGACTGAGAGAAAGCAATTGTTGGGTGGTGGGTTGTAGGTTTGCTAAAGTCCAGTTTGGAAGAAGTGCGAGAATCCTTTATAGGAATGCTTACATTCACTTCCAGAAAGCAGCGATCAGCGGTGGTTTGCAGGATTGCTACACCGCAGTTTGCAAGAAGTGCGAGAGTCATGCATAGCAATGCTTAAATTCCCTTAGAGAAAGCAACAGTCGGCGGGTGATTTTTAGGCTTTCTAGCCTCTGGTTTGGATGAAGTGTGAGACATACATGGGAACGCTTACATTCCCTTCCAGAAAGCAAGTGTCGCGGAGTGGTTTTTAGGCTTGCAAGACTTCTGAACGGAAGAAGTGCGAGAGGCATATACAGGAAGGCGTACATTTACTTAATGAAAGCAACTATAGTGGGATGCATTGGAGAATTGCTAAAGTCTGAGATTGGAAGAAGTGTGACCTTCCTGTCAAACACACTTGAGAAAGAACTCATCACGTAGGACGGGGAGAGCTCCCAGCAGTAAGGAGTCATGTATAGGGACGCTTAAACTAACTTAGAGCGAGCAACTAGCAGGTGGTGCTCTGTAGGCTGGCTAAACGCTAGAATGGAGGAAGTGCCAGACGGTCTTCTATATTAACGCTTACATTCACTGAGAGAAAGAGACTATGTTGGGCGCTTTGTTACACTGGAAAACTCTGAGATTGGAGGAAGTGTGAGAGTTTCCTGTCCAACGCACTTAGGAAAGAAGTCATTATGTAGGAAGAGGAGAGTTCTCGGCTAGAAAGGGAGGAGGCTTTCTATGTATGGGAACGCTTACATTCACTTCAAGAAACTATCGGGGGGTAATTTGTAGTTAAACTCTAGAAGAACTGTGAGAGTCCTATATAGGAAGGCTTGCATTCACTTAGGGAAAGCAAGTACGAAGAAGGAGTGGTTTGTAGGCTTGCTAAACTCTAGTGTTGACGAAATGCGAGAGTCCTATAGAGGGACGTTAACCTTCAGTTAGTGAGAGCAACTCTCGGGGGGGGGTGGTATTTAGGCTTGCTGAACTCTAGTTTGGAAGACATGTCCGAGTTATCCAGGAAGGCTTACAATCACTTAGCTAGAAAGCCAGTATCGGCGGTCGCCTTGTAGGCTTGCTAAACTCTAGTTTCCAGGAAGGGCAAGAGTCATATAGAGGATCACTTAAATTCACTCAGTGAAAGCAACTGTCGCGGGCTGCCTTTTAGGGTGGCTAAACTCTAGTTGGAAAGAAGTGTGAGAGTCATATATAGGAATTCTTACCTTGACTTAGTGAAAGCACCTATGGAGCGGTGGCTTGTCGTCTTGCTGAACTCCAGTTTGGAAGATGTGCGAGAGTATGTATTCATAGGGATATTTACAGCCACTTAGAGAAAGTAGCTCTCAGGGCTGGTGCGCAGGGTTACAAAACTACATTCAAAGAAGGACAAGAAAAATATACGGGGGAGGCTTACATTCGGGTAGAGAAAGCAACTCTCGTGGGGTGTATTGCCAGATGGCTAAACGTTGAGATTGGAACAAGTGTGAGTTTCTTGTGAATCACACTGAAGGATGAAGTCACTATGTAAAAGCTGGATACTTCTTAGCCAGACGGGAGTCACGATAGGAACACATACACTGACTGAGAGAAAGCAATTGTTGGGTGGTGGGTTGTAGGTTTGCTAAAGTCCAGTTTGGAAGAAGTGCGAGAATCCTTTATAGGAATGCTTACATTCACTTCCAGAAAGCAGCGATCAGCGGTGGTTTGCAGGATTGCTACACCGCAGTTTGCAAGAAGTGCGAGAGTCGTGCATAGCAATGCTTAAATTCCCTTAGAGAAAGCAACTGTCGGCGGGTGATTTTTAGGCTTTCTAGCCTCTGGTTTGGATGAAGTGTGAGACATACATGGGAACGCTTACATTCCCTTCCAGAAAGCAAGTGTCGCGGAGTGGTTTTTAGGCTTGCAAGACTTCTGAACGGAAGAAGTGCGAGAGGCATATACAGGAAGGCGTACATTTACTTAATGAAAGCAACTATAGTGGGATGCATTGGAGAATTGCTAAAGTCTGAGATTGGAAGAAGTGTGACCTTCCTGTCAAACACACTTGAGAAAGAAGTCATCACGTAGGACGGGGAGAGCTCCCAGCAGTAAGGAGTCATGTATAGGGACGCTTAAACTAACTTAGAGCGAGCAACTAGCAGGTGGTGCTCTGTAGGCTGGCTAAACGCTAGAATGGAGGAAGTGCCAGACGGTCTTCTATATTAACGCTTACATTCACTGAGAGAAAGAGACTATGTTGGGCGCTTTGTTACACGGGTAAACTCTGAGATTGGAGGAAGTGTGAGAGTTTCCTGTCCAACGCACTTAGGAAAGAAGTCATTATGTAGGAAGAGGAGAGTTCTCGGCTAGAAAGGGAGGAGGCTTTCTATGTATGGGAACGCTTACATTCACTTCAAGAAACTATCGGGGGGTAATTTGTAGTTAAACTCTAGAAGAACTGTGAGAGTCCTATATAGGAAGGCTTGCATTCACTTAGGGAAAGCAAGTACGAAGAAGGAGTGGTTTGTAGGCTTGCTAAACTCTAGTGTTGACGAAATGCGAGAGTCCTATAGAGGGACGTTAACCTTCAGTTAGTGAGAGCAACTCTCGGGGGGGGGGGTGGTATTTAGGCTTGCTGAACTCTAGTTTGGAAGACATGTCCGAGTTATCCAGGAAGGCTTACAATCACTTAGCTAGAAAGCCAGTATCGGCGGTCGCCTTGTAGGCTTGCTAAACTCTAGTTTCCAGGAAGGGCAAGAGTCATATAGAGGATCACTTAAATTCACTCAGTGAAAGCAACTGTCGCGGGCTGCCTTTTAGGGTGGCTAAACTCTAGTTGGAAAGAAGTGTGAGAGTCATATATAGGAATTCTTACCTTGACTTAGTGAAAGCACCTATGGAGCGGTGGCTTGTCGTCTTGCTGAACTCCAGTTTGGAAGATGTGCGAGAGTATGTATTCATAGGGATATTTACAGCCACTTAGAGAAAGTAGCTCTCAGGGCTGGTGCGCAGGGTTACAAAACTACATTCAAAGAAGGACAAGAAAAATATACGGGGGAGGCTTACATTCGGGTAGAGAAAGCAACTCTCGTGGGGTGTATTGCCAGATGGCTAAACGTTGAGATTGGAACAAGTGTGAGTTTCTTGTGAATCACACTGAAGGATGAAGTCACTATGTAAAAGCTGGATACTTCTTAGCCAGACGGGAGTCACGATAGGAACACATACACTGACTGAGAGAAAGCAATTGTTGGGTGGTGGGTTGTAGGTTTGCTAAAGTCCACTTTGGAAGATGTGTGAGAATCCTTTATAGGAATGCTTACATTCACTTCCAGAAAGCAGCGATCAGCGGTGGTTTGCAGGATTGCTACACCGCCGTTTGCAAGAAGTGCGAGAGTCGTGCATAGCAATGCTTAAATTCCCTTAGAGAAAGCAACTGTCGGCGGGTGATTTTTAGGCTTTCTAGCCTCTGGTTTGGATGAAGTGTGAGACATACATGGGAACGCTTACATTCCCTTCCAGAAAGCAAGTGTCGCGGAGTGGTTTTTAGGCTTGCAAGACTTCTGAACGGAAGAAGTGCGAGAGGCATATACAGGAAGGCGTACATTTACTTAATGAAAGCAACTATAGTGGGATGCATTGGAGAATTGCTAAAGTCTGAGATTGGAAGAAGTGTGACCTTCCTGTCAAACACACTTGAGAAAGAAGTCATCACGTAGGACGGGGAGAGCTCCCAGCAGTAAGGAGTCATGTATAGGGACGCTTAAACTAACTTAGAGCGAGCAACTAGCAGGTGGTGCTCTGTAGGCTGGCTAAACGCTAGAATGGAGGAAGTGCCAGACGGTCTTCTATATTAACGCTTACATTCACTGAGAGAAAGAGACTATGTTGGGCGCTTTGTTGCACTGGTAAACTCTGAGATTGGAAGAAGTGTGAGAGTTTCCTGTCCAACGCACTTAGGAAAGAAGTCATTATGTAGGAAGAGGAGAGTTCTCGGCTAGAAAGGGAGGAGGCTTTCTATGTATGGGAACGCTTACATTCACTTCAAGAAACTATCGGGGGGTAATTTGTAGTTAAACTCTAGAAGAACTGTGAGAGTCCTATATAGGAAGGCTTGCATTCACTTAGGGAAAGCAAGTACGAAGAAGGAGTGGTTTGTAGGCTTGCTAAACTCTAGTGTTGGCGAAATGAGAGAGTCCTATAGAGGAACGTTAACCTTCAGTTAGTGAGAGCAACTCTCGGGGAGGGGGGTGGTATTTAGGCTTGCTGAACTCTAGTTTGGAAGACATGTCCGAGTTATCCAGGAAGGTTACAATCACTTAGCTAGAAAGCCAGTATCGGCGGTCGCCTTGTAGGCTTGCTAAACTCTAGTTTCCAGGAAGGGCAAGAGTCATATAGAGGATCACTTAAATTCACTCAGTGAAAGCAACTGTCGCGGGCTGCCTTTTAGGGTGGCTAAACTCTAGTTGGAAGGAAGTGTGAGAGTCATATATAGGAATTCTACCTTGACTTAGTGAAAGCACCTATGGAGCGGTGGCTTGTCGTCTTGCTGAACTCCAGTTTGGAAGATGTGCGAGAGTATGTATTCATAGGGATATTTACAGCCACTTAGAGAAAGTAGCTCTCAGGGCTGGTGCGCAGGGTTACAAAACTACATTCAAAGAAGGACAAGAAAAATATACTGGGGAGGCTTACATTCGGGTAGAGAAAGCAACTCTCGTGGGGTGTATTGCCAGACGGCTAAACGTTGAGATTGGAACAAGTGTGAGTTTCTTGTGAATCACACTGAAGGATGAAGTCACTATGTAAAAGCTGGATACTTCTTAGCCAGACGGGAGTCACGATAGGAACACATACACTGACTGAGAGAAAGCAATTGTTGGGTGGTGGGTTGTAGGTTTGCTAAAGTCCAGTTTGGAAGAAGTGCGAGAATCCTTTATAGGAATGCTTACATTCACTTCCAGAAAGCAGCGATCAGCGGTGGTTTGCAGGATTGCTACACCGCAGTTTGCAAGAAGTGCGAGAGTCATGCATAGCAATGCTTAAATTCCCTTAGAGAAAGCAACTATCGGCGGGTGATTTTTAGGCTTTCTAGCCTCTGGTTTGGATGAAGTGTGAGACATACATGGGAACGCTTACATTCCCTTCCAGAAAGCAAGTGTCGCGGAGTGGTTTTTAGGCTTGCAAGACTTCTGAACGGAAGAAGTGCGAGAGGCATATACAGGAAGGCGTACATTTACTTAATGAAAGCAACTATAGTGGGATGCATTGGAGAATTGCTAAAGTCTGAGATTGGAAGAAGTGTGACCTTCCTGTCAAACACACTTG
The DNA here is from genome assembly GCF_041146395.1 of Eulemur rufifrons. Taxonomy (NCBI): domain Eukaryota; kingdom Metazoa; phylum Chordata; class Mammalia; order Primates; family Lemuridae; genus Eulemur; species Eulemur rufifrons. The sequence goes on along the minus strand of NW_027183089.1, from coordinate 37,459 downwards.
AGGAAGAAGTCATCACGTAGGACGGGGAGAGCTCCCAGCAGTAAGGAGTCATGTATAGGGACGCTTAAACTAACTTAGACAGAGCAACTAGCAGGTGGTGCTCTGTAGGCTGGCTAAACGCTAGAATGGAGGAAGTGCCAGACGGTCTTCTATATTAACGCTTACATTCACTGAGAGAAAGAGACTATGTTGGGCGCTTTGTTACACTGGTAAACTCTGAGATTGGAGAAGTGTGAGAGTTTCCTGTCCAACGCACTTAGGAAAGAAGTCATTATGTAGGAAGAGGAGAGTTCTCGGCTAGAAAGTGGGGAGGCTTTCTATGTATGGGAACGCTTACATTCACTTCAAGAAACTATCGGGGGGTAATTTGTAGTTAAACTCTAGAAGAACTGTGAGAGTCCTATATAGGAAGGCTTCCATTCACTTAGGGAAAGCAAGTACGAAGAAGGAGTGGTTTGTAGGCTTGCTAAACTCTAGTGTTGACGAAATGCGAGAGTCCTATAGAGGGACGTTAACCTTCAGTTAGTGAGAGCAACTCTCGGGGAGGGGGGTGGTATTTAGGCTTGCTGAACTCTAGTTTGGAAGACATGTCCGAGTTATCCAGGAAGGCTTACAATCACTTAGCTAGAAAGCCAGTATCGGCGGTCGCCTTGTAGGCTTGCTAAACTCTAGTTTCCAGGAAGGGCAAGAGTCATATAGAGGATCACTTAAATTCACTCAGTGAAAGCAACTGTCGCAGGCTGCCTTTTAGGGTGGCTAAACTCTAGTTGGAAGGAAGTGTGAGAGTCATATATAGGAATTCTTACCTTGACTTAGTGAAAGCACCTATGGAGCGGTGGCTTGTCGTCTTGCTGAACTCCAGTTTGGAAGATGTGCGAGAGTATGTATTCATAGGGATATTTACAGCCACTTAGAGAAAGTAGCTCTCAGGGCTGGTGCGCAGGGTTACAAAACTACATTCAAAGAAGGACAAGAAAAATATACGGGGGAGGCTTACGTTCGGGTAGAGAAAGCAACTCTCGTGGGGTGTATTGCCAGATGGCTAAACGTTGAGATTGGAACAAGTGTGAGTTTCTTGTGAATCACACTGAAGGATGAAGTCACTATGTAAAAGCTGGATACTTCTTAGCCAGACGGGAGTCACGATAGGAACACATACACTGACTGAGAGAAAGCAATTGTTGGGTGGTGGGTTGTAGGTTTGCTAAAGTCCAGTTTGGAAGAAGTGCGAGAATCCTTTATAGGAATGCTTACATTCACTTCCAGAAAGCAGCGATCAGCGGTGGTTTGCAGGATTGCTACACCGCAGTTTGCAAGAAGTGCGAGAGTCGTGCATAGCAATGCTTAAATTCCCTTAGAGAAAGCAACTGTCGGCGGGTGATTTTTAGGCTTTCTAGCCTCTGGTTTGGATGAAGTGTGAGACATACATGGGAACGCTTACATTCCCTTCCAGAAAGCAAGTGTCGCGGAGTGGTTTTTAGGCTTGCAAGACTTCTGAACGGAAGAAGTGCGAGAGGCATATACAGGAAGGCGTACATTTACTTAATGAAAGCAACTATAGTGGGATGCATTGGAGAATTGCTAAAGTCTGAGATTGGAAGAAGTGTGACCTTCCTGTCAAACACACTTGAGAAAGAAGTCATCACGTAGGACGGGGAGAGCTCCCAGCAGTAAGGAGTCATGTATAGGGACGCTTAAACTAACTTAGAGCGAGCAACTAGCAGGTGGTGCTCTGTAGGCTGGCTAAACGCTAGAATGGAGGAAGTGCCAGACGGTCTTCTATATGAACGCTTACATTCACTGAGAGAAAGAGACTATGTTGGGCGCTTTGTTACACTGGTAAACTCTGAGATTGGAAGAAGTGTGAGAGTTTCCTGTCCAACGCACTTAAGAAAGAAGTCATTATGTAGGAAGAGGAGAGTTCTCGGCTAGAAAGGGAGGACGCTTTCTATGTATGGGAACGCTTACATTCACTTCAAGAAACTATCGGGGGGTAATTTGTAGTTAAACTCTAGAAGAACTGTGAGAGTCCTATATAGGAAGGCTTGCATTCACTTAGGGAAAGCAAGTACGAAGAAGGAGTGGTTTGTAGGCTTGCTAAACTCTAGTGTTGACGAAATGCGAGAGTCCTATAGAGGGATGTTAACCTTCAGTTAGTGAGAGCAACTCTCGGGGGGGGGGGGGTGGTATTTAGGCTTGCTGAACTCTAGTTTGGAAGACATGTCCGAGTTATCCAGGAAGGCTTACAATCACTTAGCTAGAAAGCCAGTTCGGCGGTCGCCTTGTAGGCTTGCTAAACTCTAGTTTCCAGGAAGGGCAAGAGTCATATAGAGGATCACTTAAATTCACTCAGTGAAAGCAACTGTCGCGGGCTGCCTTTTAGGGTGGCTAAACTCTAGTTGGAAAGAAGTGTGAGAGTCATATATAGGAATTCTTACCTTGACTTAGTGAAAGCACCTATGGAGCGGTGGCTTGTCGTCTTGCTGAACTCCAGTTTGGAAGATGTGCGAGAGTATGTATTCATAGGGATATTTACAGCCACTTAGAGAAGGTAGCTCTCAGGGCTGGTGCGCAGGGTTACAAAACTACATTCAAAGAAGGACAAGAAAAATATACGGGGGAGGCTTACATTCGGGTAGAGAAAGCAACTCTCGTGGGCTGTATTGCCAGATGGCTAAACGTTGAGATTGGAACAAGTGTGAGTTTCTTGTGAATCACACTGAAGGATGAAGTCACTATGTAAAAGCTGGATACTTCTTAGCCAGACGGGAGTCACGATAGGAACACATACACTGACTGAGAGAAAGCAATTGTTGGGTGGTGGGTTGTAGGTTTGCTAAAGTCCAGTTTGGAAGAAGTGCGAGAATCCTTTATAGGAATGCTTACATTCACTTCCAGAAAGCAGCGATCAGCGGTGGTTTGCAGGATTGCTACACCGCAGTTTGCAAGAAGTGCGAGAGTCGTGCATAGCAATGCTTAAATTCCCTTAGAGAAAGCAACTGTCGGCGGGTGATTTTTAGGCTTTCTAGCCTCTGGTTTGGATGAAGTGTGAGACATACATGGGAACGCTTACATTCCCTTCCAGAAAGCAAGTGTCGCGGAGTGGTTTTTAGGCTTGCAAGACTTCTGAACGGAAGAAGTGCGAGAGGCATATACAGGAAGGCGTACATTTACTTAATGAAAGCAACTATAGTGGGATGCATTGGAGAATTGCTAAAGTCTGAGATTGGAAGAAGTGTGACCTTCCTGTCAAACACACTTGAGAAAGAAGTCATCACGTAGGACGGGGAGAGCTCCCAGCAGTAAGGAGTCATGTATAGGGACGCTTAAACTAACTTAGAGCGAGCAACTAGCAGGTGGTGCTCTGTAGGCTGGCTAAACGCTAGAATGGAGGAAGTGCCAGACGGTCTTCTATATTAACGCTTACATTCACTGAGAGAAAGAGACTATGTTGGGCGCTTTGTTACACTGGTAAACTCTGAGATTGGAAGAAGTGTGAGAGTTTCCTGTCCAACGCACTTAGGAAAGAAGTCATTATGTAGGAAGAGGAGAGTTCTCGGCTAGAAAGGGAGGAGGCTTTCTATGTATGGGAACGCTTACATTCACTTCAAGAAACTATCGGGGGGTAATTTGTAGTTAAACTCTAGAAGAACTGTGAGAGTCCTATATAGGAAGGCTTGCATTCACTTAGGGAAAGCAAGTACGAAGAAGGAGTGGTTTGTAGGCTTGCTAAACTCTAGTGTTGACGAAATGCGAGAGTCCTATAGAGGGACGTTAACCTTCAGTTAGTGAGAGCAACTCTCGGGGGGGGGTGGTATTTAGGCTTGCTGAACTCTAGTTTGGAAGACATGTCCGAGTTATCCAGGAAGGCTTACAATCACTTAGCTAGAAAGCCAGTATCGGCGGTCGCCTTGTAGGCTTGCTAAACTCTAGTTTCCAGGAAGGGCAAGAGTCATATAGAGGATCACTTAAATTCACTCAGTGAAAGCAACTGTCGCGGGCTGCCTTTTAGGGTGGCTAAACTCTAGTTGGAAAGAAGTGTGAGAGTCATATATAGGAATTCTTACCTTGACTTAGTGAAAGCACCTATGGAGCGGTGGCTTGTCGTCTTGCTGAACTCCAGTTTGGAAGATGTGCGAGAGTATGTATTCATAGGGATATTTACAGCCACTTAGAGAAAGTAGCTCTCAGGGCTGGTGCGCAGGGTTACAAAACTACATTCAAAGAAGGACAAGAAAAATATACGGGGGAGGCTTACATTCGGGTAGAGAAAGCAACTCTCGTGGGGTGTATTGCCAGATGGCTAAACGTTGAGATTGGAACAAGTGTGAGTTTCTTGTGAATCACACTGAAGGATGAAGTCACTATGTAAAAGCTGGATACTTCTTAGCCAGACGGGAGTCACGATAGGAACACATACACTGACTGAGAGAAAGCAATTGTTGGGTGGTGGGTTGTAGGTTTGCTAAAGTCCAGTTTGGAAGAAGTGCGAGAATCCTTTATAGGAATGCTTACATTCACTTCCAGAAAGCAGCGATCAGCGGCGGTTTGCAGGATTGCTACACCGCAGTTTGGAAGAAGTGCGAGAGTCGTGCATAGCAATGCTTAAATTCCCTTAGAGAAAGCAACTGTCGGCGGGTGATTTTTAGGCTTTCTAGCCTCTGGTTTGGATGAAGTGTGAGACATACATGGGAACGCTTACATTCCCTTCCAGAAAGCAAGTGTCGCGGAGTGGTTTTTAGGCTTGCAAGACTTCTGAACGGAAGAAGTGCGAGAGGCATATACAGGAAGGCGTACATTTACTTAATGAAAGCAACTATAGTGGGATGCATTGGAGAATTGCTAAAGTCTGAGATTGGAAGAAGTGTGACCTTCCTGTCAAACACACTTGAGAAAGAAGTCATCACGTAGGACGGGGAGAGCTCCCAGCAGTAAGGAGTCATGTATAGGGACGCTTAAACTAACTTAGAGCGAGCAACTAGCAGGTGGTGCTCTGTAGGCTGGCTAAACGCTAGAATGGAGGAAGTGCCAGACGGTCTTCTATATTAACGCTTACATTCACTGAGAGAAAGAGACTATATTGGGCGCTTTGTTACACTGGTAAACTCTGAGATTGGAAGAAGTGTGAGAGTTTCCTGTCCAACGCACTTAAGAAAGAAGTCATTATGTAGGAAGAGGAGAGTTCTCGGCTAGAAAGGGAGGAGGCTTTCTAAGTATGGGAACGCTTACATTCACTTCAAGAAACTATCGGGGGGTAATTTGTAGTTAAACTCTAGAAGAACTGTGAGAGTCCTATATAGGAAGGCTTGCATTCACTTAGGGAAAGCAAGTACGAAGAAGGAGGGGTTTGTAGGCTTGCTAAACTCTAGTGTTGACGAAATGCGAGAGTCCTATAGAGGGACGTTAACCTTCAGTTAGTGAGAGCAACTCTCGGGGAGGGGGGTGGTATTTAGGCTTGCTGAACTCTAGTTTGGAAGACATGTCCGAGTTATCCAGGAAGGCTTACAATCACTTAGCTAGAAAGCCAGTATCGGCGGTCGCCTTGTAGGCTTGCTAAACTCTAGTTTCCAGGAAGGGCAAGAGTCATATAGAGGATCACTTAAATTCACTCAGTGAAAGCAACTGTCGCAGGCTGCCTTTTAGGGTGGCTAAACTCTAGTTGGAAGGAAGTGTGAGAGTCATATATAGGAATTCTTACCTTGACTTAGTGAAAGCACCTATGGAGCGGTGGCTTGTCGTCTTGCTGAACTCCAGTTTGGAAGATGTGCGAGAGTATGTATTCATAGGGATATTTACAGCCACTTAGAGAAAGTAGCTCTCAGGGCTGGTGCGCAGGGTTACAAAACTACATTCAAAGAAGGACAAGAAAAATATACGGGGGAGGCTTACATTCGGGTAGAGAAAGCAACTCTCGTGGGGTGTATTGCCAGATGGCTAAACGTTGAGATTGGAACAAGTGTGAGTTTCTTGTGAATCACACTGAAGGATGAAGTCACTATGTAAAAGCTGGATACTTCTTAGCCAGACGGGAGTCACGATAGGAACACATACACTGACTGAGAGAAAGCAATTGTTGGGTGGTGGGTTGTAGGTTTGCTAAAGTCCAGTTTGGAAGAAGTGCGAGAATCCTTTATAGGAATGCTTACATTCACTTCCAGAAAGCAGCGATCAGCGGTGGTTTGCAGGATTGCTACACCGCAGTTTGCAAGAAGTGCGAGAGTCGTGCATAGCAATGCTTAAATTCCCTTAGAGAAAGCAACTGTCGGCGGGTGATTTTTAGGCTTTCTAGCCTCTGGTTTGGATGAAGTGTGAGACATACATGGGAACGCTTACATTCCCTTCCAGAAAGCAAGTGTCGCGGAGTGGTTTTTAGGCTTGCAAGACTTCTGAACGGAAGAAGTGCGAGAGGCATATACAGGAAGGCGTACATTTACTTAATGAAAGCAACTATAGTGGGATGCATTGGAGAATTGCTAAAGTCTGAGATTGGAAGAAGTGTGACCTTCCTGTCAAACACACTTGAGAAAGAACTCATCACGTAGGACGGGGAGAGCTCCCAGCAGTAAGGAGTCATGTATAGGGACGCTTAAACTAACTTAGAGCGAGCAACTAGCAGGTGGTGCTCTGTAGGCTGGCTAAACGCTAGAATGGAGGAAGTGCCAGACGGTCTTCTATATTAACGCTTACATTCACTGAGAGAAAGAGACTATGTTGGGCGCTTTGTTACACTGGAAAACTCTGAGATTGGAGGAAGTGTGAGAGTTTCCTGTCCAACGCACTTAGGAAAGAAGTCATTATGTAGGAAGAGGAGAGTTCTCGGCTAGAAAGGGAGGAGGCTTTCTATGTATGGGAACGCTTACATTCACTTCAAGAAACTATCGGGGGGTAATTTGTAGTTAAACTCTAGAAGAACTGTGAGAGTCCTATATAGGAAGGCTTGCATTCACTTAGGGAAAGCAAGTACGAAGAAGGAGTGGTTTGTAGGCTTGCTAAACCCTAGTGTTGACGAAATGCGAGAGTCCTATAGAGGGACGTTAACCTTCAGTTAGTGAGAGCAACTCTCGGGGGGGGGTGGTATTTAGGCTTGCTGAACTCTAGTTTGGAAGACATGTCCGAGTTATCCAGGAAGGCTTACAATCACTTAGCTAGAAAGCCAGTATCGGCGGTCGCCTTGTAGGCTTGCTAAACTCTAGTTTCCAGGAAGGGCAAGAGTCATATAGAGGATCACTTAAATTCACTCAGTGAAAGCAACTGTCGCGGGCTGCCTTTTAGGGTGGCTAAACTCTAGTTGGAAAGAAGTGTGAGAGTCATATATAGGAATTCTTACCTTGACTTAGTGAAAGCACCTATGGAGCGGTGGCTTGTCGTCTTGCTGAACTCCAGTTTGGAAGATGTGCGAGAGTATGTATTCATAGGGATATTTACAGCCACTTAGAGAAAGTAGCTCTCAGGGCTGGTGCGCAGGGTTACAAAACTACATTCAAAGAAGGACAAGAAAAATATACGGGGGAGGCTTACATTCGGGTAGAGAAAGCAACTCTCGTGGGGTGTATTGCCAGATGGCTAAACGTTGAGATTGGAACAAGTGTGAGTTTCTTGTGAATCACACTGAAGGATGAAGTCACTATGTAAAAGCTGGATACTTCTTAGCCAGACGGGAGTCACGATAGGAACACATACACTGACTGAGAGAAAGCAATTGTTGGGTGGTGGGTTGTAGGTTTGCTAAAGTCCAGTTTGGAAGAAGTGCGAGAATCCTTTATAGGAATGCTTACATTCACTTCCAGAAAGCAGCGATCAGCGGTGGTTTGCAGGATTGCTACACCGCAGTTTGCAAGAAGTGCGAGAGTCGTGCATAGCAATGCTTAAATTCCCTTAGAGAAAGCAACTGTCGGCGGGTGATTTTTAGGCTTTCTAGCCTCTGGTTTGGATGAAGTGTGAGACATACATGGGAACGCTTACATTCCCTTCCAGAAAGCAAGTGTCGCGGAGTGGTTTTTAGGCTTGCAAGACTTCTGAACGGAAGAAGTGCGAGAGGCATATACAGGAAGGCGTACATTTACTTAATGAAAGCAACTATAGTGGGATGCATTGGAGAATTGCTAAAGTCTGAGATTGGAAGAAGTGTGACCTTCCTGTCAAACACACTTGAGAAAGAAGTCATCACGTAGGACGGGGAGAGCTCCCAGCAGTAAGGAGTCATGTATAGGGACGCTTAAACTAACTTAGAGCGAGCAACTAGCAGGTGGTGCTCTGTAGGCTGGCTAAACGCTAGAATGGAGGAAGTGCCAGACGGTCTTCTATATTAACGCTTACATTCACTGAGAGAAAGAGACTATGTTGGGCGCTTTGTTACACGGGTAAACTCTGAGATTGGAGGAAGTGTGAGAGTTTCCTGTCCAACGCACTTAGGAAAGAAGTCATTATGTAGGAAGAGGAGAGTTCTCGGCTAGAAAGGGAGGAGGCTTTCTATGTATGGGAACGCTTACATTCACTTCAAGAAACTATCGGGGGGTAATTTGTAGTTAAACTCTAGAAGAACTGTGAGAGTCCTATATAGGAAGGCTTGCATTCACTTAGGGAAAGCAAGTACGAAGAAGGAGTGGTTTGTAGGCTTGCTAAACTCTAGTGTTGACGAAATGCGAGAGTCCTATAGAGGGACGTTAACCTTCAGTTAGTGAGAGCAACTCTCGGGGGGGGGGTGGTATTTAGGCTTGCTGAACTCTAGTTTGGAAGACATGTCCGAGTTATCCAGGAAGGCTTACAATCACTTAGCTAGAAAGCCAGTATCGGCGGTCGCCTTGTAGGCTTGCTAAACTCTAGTTTCCAGGAAGGGCAAGAGTCATATAGAGGATCACTTAAATTCACTCAGTGAAAGCAACTGTCGCGGGCTGCCTTTTAGGGTGGCTAAACTGTAGTTGGAAAGAAGTGTGAGAGTCATATATAGGAATTCTTACCTTGACTTAGTGAAAGCACCTATGGAGCGGTGGCTTGTCGTCTTGCTGAACTCCAGTTTGGAAGATGTGCGAGAGTATGTATTCATAGGGATATTTACAGCCACTTAGAGAAAGTAGCTCTCAGGGCTGGTGCGCAGGGTTACAAAACTACATTCAAAGAAGGACAAGAAAAATATACGGGGGAGGCTTACATTCGGGTAGAGAAAGCAACTCTCGTGGGGTGTATTGCCAGATGGCTAACCGTTGAGATTGGAACAAGTGTGAGTTTCTTGTGAATCACACTGAAGGATGAAGTCACTATGTAAAAGCTGGATACTTCTTAGCCAGACGGGAGTCACGATAGGAACACATACACTGACTGAGAGAAAGCAATTGTTGGGTGGTGGGTTGTAGGTTTGCTAAAGTCCAGTTTGGAAGAAGTGCGAGAATCCTTTATAGGAATGCTTACATTCACTTCCAGAAAGCAGCGATCAGCGGTGGTTTGCAGGATTGCTACACCGCAGTTTGCAAGAAGTGCGAGAGTCGTGCATAGCAATGCTTAAATTCCCTTAGAGAAAGCAACTGTCGGCGGGTGATTTTTAGGCTTTCTAGCCTCTGGTTTGGATGAAGTGTGAGACATACATGGGAACGCTTACATTCCCTTCCAGAAAGCAAGTGTCGCGGAGTGGTTTTTAGGCTTGCAAGACTTCTGAACGGAAGAAGTGCGAGAGGCATATACAGGAAGGCGTACATTTACTTAATGAAAGCAACTATAGTGGGATGCATTGGAGAATTGCTAAAGTCTGAGATTGGAAGAAGTGTGACCTTCCTGTCAAACACACTTGAGAAAGAAGTCATCACGTAGGACGGGGAGAGCTCCCAGCAGTAAGGAGTCATGTATAGGGACGCTTAAACTAACTTAGAGCGAGCAACTAGCAGGTGGTGCTCTGTAGGCTGGCTAAACGCTAGAATGGAGGAAGTGCCAGACGGTCTTCTATATTAACGCTTACATTCACTGAGAGAAAGAGACTATGTTGGGCGCTTTGTTACACGGGTAAACTCTGAGATTGGAGGAAGTGTGAGAGTTTCCTGTCCAACGCACTTAGGAAAGAAGTCATTATGTAGGAAGAGGAGAGTTCTCGGCTAGAAAGGGAGGAGGCTTTCTATGTATGGGAACGCTTACATTCACTTCAAGAAACTATCGGGGGGTAATTTGTAGTTAAACTCTAGAAGAACTGTGAGAGTCCTATATAGGAAGGCTTGCATTCACTTAGGGAAAGCAAGTACGAAGAAGGAGTGGTTTGTAGGCTTGCTAAACTCTAGTGTTGACGAAATGCGAGAGTCCTATAGAGGGACGTTAACCTTCAGTTAGTGAGAGCAACTCTCGGGGGGGGGGGGGTGGTATTTAGGCTTGCTGAACTCTAGTTTGGAAGACATGTCCGAGTTATCCAGGAAGGCTTACAATCACTTAGCTAGAAAGCCAGTATCGGCGGTCGCCTTGTAGGCTTGCTAAACTCTAGATTCCAGGAAGGGCAAGAGTCATATAGAGGATCACTTAAATTCACTCAGTGAAAGCAACTGTCGCGGGCTGCCTTTTAGGGTGGCTAAACTCTAGTTGGAAAGAAGTGTGAGAGTCATATATAGGAATTCTTACCTTGACTTAGTGAAAGCACCTATGGAGCGGTGGCTTGTCGTCTTGCTGAACTCCAGTTTGGAAGATGTGCGAGAGTATGTATTCATAGGGTTATTTACAGCCACTTAGAGAAAGTAGCTCTCAGGGCTGGTGCGCAGGGTTACAAAACTACATTCAAAGAAGGACAAGAAAAATATACGGGGGAGGCTTACATTCGGGTAGAGAAAGCAACTCTCGTGGGGTGTATTGCCAGATGGCTAAACGTTGAGATTGGAACAAGTGTGAGTTTCTTGTGAATCACACTGAAGGATGAAGTCACTATGTAAAAGCTGGATACTTCTTAGCCAGACGGGAGTCACGATAGGAACACATACACTGACTGAGAGAAAGCAATTGTTGGGTGGTGGGTTGTAGGTTTGCTAAAGTCCAGTTTGGAAGAAGTGCGAGAATCCTTTATAGGAATGCTTACATTCACTTCCAGAAAGCAGCCATCAGCGGTGGTTTGCAGGATTGCTACACCGCAGTTTGCAAGAAGTGCGAGAGTCGTGCATAGCAATGCTTAAATTCCCTTAGAGAAAGCAACTGTCGGCGGGTGATTTTTAGGCTTTCTAGCCTCTGGTTTGGATGAAGTGTGAGACATACATGGGAACGCTTACATTCCCTTCCAGAAAGCAAGTGTCGCGGAGTGGTTTTTAGGCTTGCAAGACTTCTGTACGGAAGAAGTGCGAGAGGCATAAACAGGAAGGCGTACATTTACTTAATGAAAGCAACTATAGTGGGATGCATTGGAGAATTGCTAAAGTCTGAGATTGGAAGAAGTGTGACCTTCCTGTCAAACACACTTGAGAAAGAAGTCATCACGTAGGACGGGGAGAGCTCCCAGCAGTAAGGAGTCATGTATAGGGACGCTTAAACTAACTTAGAGCGAGCAACTAGCAGGTGGTGCTCTGTAGGCTGGCTAAACGCTAGAATGGAGGAAGTGCCAGACGGTCTTCTATATTAACGCTTACATTCACTGAGAGAAAGAGACTATGTTGGGCGCTTTGTTACACTGGTAAACTCTGAGATTGGAAGAAGTGTGAGAGTTTCCTGTCCAACGCACTTAAGAAAGAAGTCATTATGTAGGAAGAGGAGAGTTCTCGGCTAGAAAGGGAGGAGGCTTTCTATGTATGGGAACGCATACATTCACTTCAAGAAACTATCGGGGGGTAATTTGTAGTTAAACTCTAGAAGAACTGTGAGAGTCCTATATAGGAAGGCTTGCATTCACTTAGGGAAAGCAAGTACGAAGAAGGAGTGGTTTGTAGGCTTGCTAAACTCTAGTGTTGACGAAATGCGAGAGTCCTATAGAGGGACGTTAACCTTCAGTTAGTGAGAGCAACTCTCGGGGGGGGTGGTATTTAGGCTTGCTGAACTCTAGTTTGGAAGACATGTCCGAGTTATCCAGGAAGGCTTACAATCACTTAGCTAGAAAGCCAGTATCGGCGGTCGCCTTGTAGGCTTGCTAAACTCTAGTTTCCAGGAAGGGCAAGAGTCATATAGAGGATCACTTAAATTCACTCAGTGAAAGCAACTGTCGCGGCCTGCCTTTTAGGGTGGCTAAACTCTAGTTGGAAAGAAGTGTGAGAGTCATATATAGGAATTCTTACCTTGACTTAGTGAAAGCACCTATGGAGCGGTGGCTTGTCGTCTTGCTGAACTCCAGTTTGGAAGATGTGCGAGAGTATGTATTCATAGGGATATTTACAGCCACTTAGAGAAAGTAGCTCTCAGGGCTGGTGCGCAGGGTTACAAAACTACATTCAAAGAAGGACAAGAAAAATATACGGGGGAGGCTTACATTCGGGTAGAGAAAGCAACTCTCGTGGGGTGTATTGCCAGATGGCTAAACGTTGAGATTGGAACAAGTGTGAGTTTCTTGTGAATCACACTGAAGGATGAAGTCACTATGTAAAAGCTGGATACTTCTTAGCCAGACGGGAGTCACGATAGGAACACATACACTGACTGAGAGAAAGCAATTGTTGGGTGGTGGGTTGTAGGTTTGCTAAAGTCCAGTTTGGAAGAAGTGCGAGAATCCTTTATAGGAATGCTTACATTCACTTCCAGAAAGCAGCGATCAGCGGTGGTTTGCAGGATTGCTACACCGCAGTTTGCAAGAAGTGCGAGAGTCGCGCATAGCAATGCTTAAATTCCCTTAGAGAAAGCAACTGTCGGCGGGTGATTTTTAGGCTTTCTAGCCTCTGGTTTGGATGAAGTGTGAGACATACATGGGAACGCTTACATTCCCTTCCAGAAAGCAAGTGTCGCGGAGTGGTTTTTAGGCTTGCAAGACTTCTGAACGGAAGAAGTGCGAGAGGCATATACAGGAAGGCGTACATTTACTTAATGAAAGCAACTATAGTGGGATGCATTGGAGAATTGCTAAAGTCTGAGATTGGAAGAAGTGTGACCTTCCTGTCAAACACACTTGAGAAAGAAGTCATCACGTAGGACGGGGAGAGCTCCCAGCAGTAAGGAGTCATGTATAGGGACACTTAAACTAACTTAGAGCGAGCAACTAGCAGGTGGTGCTCTGTAGGCTGGCTAAACGCTAGAATGGAGGAAGTGCCAGACGGTCTTCTATATTAACGCTTACATTCACTGAGAGAAAGAGACTATGTTGGGCGCTTTGTTACACGGGTAAACTCTGAGATTGGAGGAAGTGTGAGAGTTTCCTGTCCAACGCACTTAGGAAAGAAGTCATTATGTAGGAAGAGGAGAGTTCTCGGCTAGAAAGGGAGGACGCTTTCTATGTATGGGAACGCTTACATTCACTTCAAGAAACTATCGGGGGGTAATTTGTAGTTAAACTCTAGAAGAACTGTGAGAGTCCTATATAGGAAGGCTTGCATTCACTTAGGGAAAGCAAGTACGAAGAAGGAGTGGTTTGTAGGCTTGCTAAACTCTAGTGTTGACGAAATGCGAGAGTCCTATAGAGGGACGTTAACCTTCAGTTAGTGAGAGCAACTCTCGGGGGGGGGGGTGGTATTTAGGCTTGCTGAACTCTAGTTTGGAAGACATGTCCGAGTTATCCAGGAAGGCTTACAATCACTTAGCTAGAAAGCCAGTATCGGCGGTCGCCTTGTAGGCTTGCTAAACTCTAGTTTCCAGGAAGGGCAAGAGTCATATAGAGGATCACTTAAATTCACTCAGTGAAAGCAACTGTCGCAGGCTGCCTTTTAGGGTGGCTAAACTCTAGTTGGAAGGAAGTGTGAGAGTCATATATAGGAATTCTTACCTTGACTTAGTGAAAGCACCTATGGAGCGGTGGCTTGTCGTCTTGCTGAACTCCAGTTTGGAAGATGTGCGAGAGTATGTATTCATAGGGATATTTACAGCCACTTAGAGAAAGTAGCTCTCAGGGCTGGTGCGCAGGGTTACAAAACTACATTCAAAGAAGGACAAGAAAATTATACGGGGGAGGCTTACATTCGGGTAGAGAAAGCAACTCTCGTGGGGTGTATTGCCAGATGGCTAAACGTTGAGATTGGAACAAGTGTGAGTTTCTTGTGAATCACACTGAAGGATGAAGTCACTATGTAAAAGCTGGATACTTCTTAGCCAGACGGGAGTCACGATAGGAACACATACACTGACTGAGAGAAAGCAATTGTTGGGTGGTGGGTTGTAGGTTTGCTAAAGTCTAGTTTGGAAGAAGTGCGAGAATCCTTTATAGGAATGCTTACATTCACTTCCAGAAAGCAGCGATCAGCGGTGGTTTGCAGGATTGCTACACCGCAGTTTGCAAGAAGTGCGAGAGTCGTGCATAGCAATGCTTAAATTCCCTTAGAGAAAGCAACTGTCGGCGGGTGATTTTTAGGCTTTCTAGCCTCTGGTTTGGATGAAGTGTGAGACATACATGGGAACGCTTACATTCCCTTCCAGAAAGCAAGTGTCGCGGAGTGGTTTTTAGGCTTGCAAGACTTCTGAACGGAAGAAGGGCGAGAGGCATATACAGGAAGGCGTACATTTACTTAATGAAAGCAACTATAGTGGGATGCATTGGAGAATTGCTAAAGTCTGAGATTGGAAGAAGTGTGACCTTCCTGTCAAACACACTTGAGAAAGAAGTCATCACGTAGGACGGGGAGAGCTCCCAGCAGTAAGGAGTCATGTATAGGGACGCTTAAACTAACTTAGAGCGAGCAACTAGCAGGTGGTGCTCTGTAGGCTGGCTAAACGCTAGAATGGAGGAAGTGCCAGACGGTCCTCTATATTAACGCTTACATTCACTGAGAGAAAGAGACTATGTTGGGCGCTTTGTTACACTGGTAAACTCTGAGATTGGAAGAAGTGTGAGAGTTTCCTGTCCAACGCACTTACGAAAGAAGTCATTATGTAGGAAGAGGAGAGTTCTCGGCTAGAAAGGGAGGAGGCTTTCTATGTATGGGAACGCTTACATTCACTTCAAGAAACTATCGGGGGGTAATTTGTAGTTAAACTCTAGAAGAACTGTGAGAGTCCTATATAGGAAGGCTTGCATTCACTTAGGGAAAGCAAGTACGAAGAAGGAGTGGTTTGTAGGCTTGCTAAACTCTAGTGTTGACGAAATGCGAGAGTCCTATAGAGGGACGTTAACCTTCAGTTAGTGAGAGCAACTCTCGGGGGGGGGGTGGTATTTAGCCTTGCTGAACTCTAGTTTGGAAGACATGTCCGAGTTATCCAGGAAGGCTTACAATCACTTAGCTAGAAAGCCAGTATCGGCGGTCGCCTTGTAGGCTTGCTAAACTCTAGTTTCCAGGAAGGGCAAGAGTCATATAGAGGATCACTTAAATTCACTCAGTGAAAGCAACTGTCGCGGGCTGCCTTTTAGGGTGGCTAAACTCTAGTTGGAAGGAAGTGTGAGAGTCATATATAGGAATTCTTACCTTGACTTAGTGAAAGCACCTATGGAGCGGTGGCTTGTCGTCTTGCTGAACTCCAGTTTGGAAGATGTGCGAGAGTATGTATTCATAGGGATATTTACAGCCACTTAGAGAAAGTAGCTCTCAGGGCTGGTGCGCAGGGTTATAAAACTACATTCAAAGAAGGAAAAGAATATTATACGGGGGAGGCTTACATTCGGGTAGAGAAAGCAACTCTCGTGGGGTGTATTGGCAGATGGCTAAACGTTGAGATTGGAACAAGTGTGAGTTTCTTGTGAATCACACTGAAGGATGAAGTCACTATGTAAAAGCTGGATACTTCTTAGCCAGACGGGAGTCACGATAGGAACACATACACTGACTGAGAGAAAGCAATTGTTGGGTGGTGGGTTGTAGGTTTGCTAAAGTCCAGTTTGGAAGAAGTGCGAGAATCCTTTATAGGAATGCTTACATTCACTTCCAGAAAGCAGCGATCAGCGGTGGTTTGCAACATTGCTACACCACAGTTTGCAAGAAGTGCGAGAGTCGTGCATAGCAATGCTTAAATTCCCTTAGAGAAAGCAACTGTCGGCGGGTGATTTTTAGGCTTTCTAGCCTCTGGTTTGGATGAAGTGTGAGACATATATGGGAACGCTTACATTCCCTGCCAGAAAGCAAGTGTCGCGGAGTGGTTTTTAGGCTTGCAAGACTTCTGAACGGAAGAAGTGCGAGAGGCATATACAGGAAGGCGTACATTTACTTAATGAAAGCAACTATAGTGGGATGCATTGGAGAATTGCTAAAGTCTGAGATTGGAAGAAGTGTGACCTTCCTGTCAAACACACTTGAGAAAGAAGTCATCACGTAGGACGGGGAGAGCTCCCAGCAGTAAGGAGTCATGTATAGGGACGCTTAAACTAACTTAGAGCGAGCAACTAGCAGGTGGTGCTCTGTAGGCTGGCTAAACGCTAGAATGGAGGAAGTGCCAGACGGTCTTCTATATTAACGCTTACATTCACTGAGAGAAAGAGACTATGTTGGGCGCTTTGTTACACTGGTAAACTCTGAGATTGGAAGAAGTGTGAGAGTTTCCTGTCCAACGCACTTAAGAAAGAAGTCATTATGTAGGAAGAGGAGAGTTCTCGGCTAGAAAGGGAGGACGCTTTCTATGTATGGGAACGCTTACATTCACTTCAAGAAACTATCGGGGGGTAATTTGTAGTTAAACTCTAGAAAAACTGTGAGAGTCCTATATAGGAAGGCTTGCATTCACTTAGGGAAAGCAAGTACGAAGAAGGAGTGGTTTGTAGGCTTGCTAAACTCTAGTGTTGATGAAATGCGAGAGTCCTATAGAGGGACGTTAACCTTCAGTTAGTGAGAGCAACTCTCGGGGGGGGGGGTGGTATTTAGGCTTGCTGAACTCTAGTTTGGAAGACATGTCCGAGTTATCCAGGAAGGCTTACAATCACTTAGCTAGAAAGCCAGTATCGGCGGTCGCCTTGTAGGCTTGCTAAACTCTAGTTTCCAGGAAGGGCAAGAGTCATATAGAGGATCACTTAAATTCACTCTGTGAAAGCAACTGTCGCTGGCTGCCTTTTAGGGTGGCTAAACTCTAGTTGGAAGGAAGTGTGAGAGTCATATATAGGAATTCTTACCTTGACTTAGTGAAAGCACCTATGGAGCGGTGGCTTGTCGTCTTGCTGAACTCCAGTTTGGAAGATCTGCGAGAGTATGTATTCATAGGGATATTTACAGCCACTTAGAGAAAGTAGCTCTCAGGGCTGGTGCGCAGGGTTACAAAACTACATTCAAAGAAGGACAAGAAAATTATACGGGGGAGGCTTACATTCGGGTAGAGAAAGCAACTCTCGTGGGGTGTATTGCCAGATGGCTAAACGTTGAGATTGGAACAAGTGTGAGTTTCTTGTGAATCACACTGAAGGATGAAGTCACTATGTAAAAGCTGGATACTTCTTAGCCAGACGGGAGTCACGATAGGAACACATACACTGACTGAGAGAAAGCAATTGTTGGGTGGTGGGTTGTAGGTTTGCTAAAGTCCAGTTTGGAAGAAGTGCGAGAATCCTTTATAGGAATGCTTACATTCACTTCCAGAAAGCAGCGATCAGCGGTGGTTTGCAGGATTGCTACACCGCAGTTTGCAAGAAGTGCGAGAGTCGTGCATAGCAATGCTTAAATTCCCTTAGAGAAAGCAACTGTCGGCGGGTGATTTTTAGGCTTTCTAGCCTCTGGTTTGGATGAAGTGTGAGACATACATGGGAACGCTTACATTCCCTTCCAGAAAGCAAGTGTCGCGGAGTGGTTTTTAGGCTTGCAAGACTTCTGAACGGAAGAAGTGCGAGAGGCATATACAGGAAGGCGTACATTTACTTAATGAAAGCAACTATAGTGGGATGCATTGGAGAATTGCTAAAGTCTGAGATTGGAAGAAGTGTGACCTTCCTGTCAAACACACTTGAGAAAGAAGTCATCACGTAGGACGGGGAGAGCTCCCAGCAGTAAGGAGTCATGTATAGGGACGCTTAAACTAACTTAGAGCGAGCAACTAGCAGGTGGTGCTCTGTAGGCTGGCTAAACGCTAGAATGGAGGAAGTGCCAGACGGTCTTCTATATTAACGCTTACATTCACTGAGAGAAAGAGACTATGTTGGGCGCTTTGTTACACTGGTAAACTCTGAGATTGGAGGAAGTGTGAGAGTTTCCTGTCCAACGCACTTAAGAAAGAAGTCATTATGTAGGAAGAGGAGAGTTCTCGGCTAGAAAGGGAGGAGGCTTTCTATGTATGGGAACGCTTACATTCACTTCAAGAAACTATCGGGGGGTAATTTGTAGTTAAACTCTAGAAGAACTGTGAGAGTCCTATATAGGAAGGCTTGCATTCACTTAGGGAAAGCAAGTACGAAGGAGTGGTTTGTAGGCTTGCTAAACTCTAGTGTTGACGAAATGCGAGAGTCCTATAGAGGGACGTTAACCTTCAGTTAGTGAGAGCAACTCTCGGGGGGGGGTGGTATTTAGGCTTGCTGAACTCTAGTTTGGAAGACATGTCCGAGTTATCCAGGAAGGCTTACAATCACTTAGCTAGAAAGCCAGTATCGGCGGTCGCCTTGTAGGCTTGCTAAACTCTAGTTTTCAGGAAGGGCAAGAGTCATATAGAGGATCACTTAAATTCACTCAGTGAAAGCAACTGTCGCAGGCTGCCTTTTAGGGTGGCTAAACTCTAGTTGGAAGGAAGTGTGAGAGTCATATATAGGAATTCTTACCTTGACTTAGTGAAAGCACCTATGGAGCGGTGGCTTGTCGTCTTGCTGAACTCCAGTTTGGAAGATGTGCGAGAGTATGTATTCATAGGGATATTTACAGCCACTTAGAGAAAGTAGCTCTCAGGGCTGGTGCGCAGGGTTACAAAACTACATTCAAAGAAGGAAAAGAAAATTATACGGGGGAGGCTTACATTCGGGTAGAGAAAGCAACTCTCGTGGGGTGTATTGCCAGATGGCTAAACGTTGAGATTGGAACAAGTGTGAGTTTCTTGTGAATCACACTGAAGGATGAAGTCACTATGTAAAAGCTGGATACTTCTTAGCCAGACGGGAGTCACGATAGGAACACATACACTGACTGAGAGAAAGCAATTGTTGGGTGGTGGGTTGTAGGTTTGCTAAAGTCCAGTTTGGAAGAAGTGCGAGAATCCTTTATAGGAATGCTTACATTCACTTCCAGAAAGCAGCGATCAGCGGTGGTTTGCAGGATTGCTACACCGCAGTTTGCAAGAAGTGCGAGAGTCGTGCATAGCAATGCTTAAATTCCCTTAGAGAAAGCAACTGTCGGCGGGTGATTTTTTAGGCTTTCTAGCCTCTGGTTTGGATGAAGTGTCAGACATACATGGGAACGCTTACATTCCCTTCCAGAAAGCAAGTGTCGCGGAGTGGTTTTTAGGCTTGCAAGACTTCTGAACGGAAGAAGTGCGAGAGGCATATACAGGAAGGCGTACATTTACTTAATGAAAGCAACTATAGTGGGATGCATTGGAGAATTGCTAAAGTCTGAGATTGGAAGAAGTGTGACCTTCCTGTCAAACACACTTGAGAAAGAAGTCATCACGTAGGACGGGGAGAGCTCCCAGCAGTAAGGAGTCATGTATAGGGACGCTTAAACTAACTTAGAGCGAGCAACTAGCAGGTGGTGCTCTGTAGGCTGGCTAAACGCTAGAATGGAGGAAGTGCCAGACGGTCTTCTATATTAACGCTTACATTCACTGAGAGAAAGAGACTATGTTGGGCGCTTTGTTACACTGGTAAACTCTGAGATTGGAAGAAGTGTGAGAGTTTCCTGTCCAACGCACTTACGAAAGAAGTCATTATGTAGGAAGAGGAGAGTTCTCGGCTAGAAAGGGAGGAGGCTTTCTATGGATGGGAACGCTTACATTCACTTCAAGAAACTATCGGGGGGTAATTTGTAGTTAAACTCTAGAAGAACTGTGAGAGTCCTATATAGGAAGGCTTGCATTCACTTAGGGAAAGCAAGTACGAAGAAGGAGTGGTTTGTAGGCTTGCTAAACTCTAGTGTTGATGAAATGCGAGAGTCCTATAGAGGGACGTTAACCTTCAGTTAGTGAGAGCAACTCTCGGGGGGGGGGGTGGTATTTAGGCTTGCTGAACTCTAGTTTGGAAGACATGTCCGAGTTATCCAGGAAGGCTTACAATCACTTAGCTAGAAAGCCAGTATCGGCGGTCGCCTTGTAGGCTTGCTAAACTCTAGTTTCCAGGAAGGGCAAGAGTCATATAGAGGATCACTTCAATTCACTCAGTGAAAGCAACTGTCGTGGGCTGCCTTTTAGGGTGGCTAAACTCTAGTTGGAAGGAAGTGTGAGAGTCATATATAGGAATTCTTACCTTGACTTAGTGAAAGCACCTATGGAGCGGTGGCTTGTCGTCTTGCTGAACTCCAGTTTGGAAGATGTGCGAGAGTATGTATTCATAGGGATATTTACAGCCACTTAGAGAAAGTAGCTCTCAGGGCTGGTGCGCAGGGTTACAAAACTACATTCAAAGAAGGAAAAGAAAATTATACGGGGGAGGCTTACATTCGGTTAGAGAAAGCAACTCTCGTGGGGTGTATTGCCAGATGGCTAAACGTTGAGATTGGAACAAGTGTGAGTTTCTTGTGAATCACACTGAAGGATGAAGTCACTATGTAAAAGCTGGATACTTCTTAGCCAGACGGGAGTCACGATAGGAACACATACACTGACTGAGAGAAAGCAATTGTTGGGTGGTGGGTTGTAGGTTTGCTAAAGTCCAGTTTGGAAGAAGTGCGAGAATCCTTTATAGGAATGCTTACATTCACTTCCAGAAAGCAGCGATCAGCGGTGGTTTGCAACATTGCTACACCGCAGTTTGCAGGAAGTGCGAGAGTCGTGCATAGCAATGCTTAAATTCCCTTAGAGAAAGCAACTGTCGGCGGGTGATTTTTAGGCTTTCTAGCCTCTGGTTTGGATGAAGTGTGAGACATACATGGGAACGCTTACATTCCCTTCCAGAAAGCAAGTGTCGCGGAGTGGTTTTTAGGCTTGCAAGACTTCTGAACGGAAGAAGTGCGAGAGGCATATACAGGAAGGCGTACATTTACTTAATGAAAGCAACTATAGTGGGATGCATTGGAGAATTGCTAAAGTCTGAGATTGGAAGAAGTGTGACCTTCCTGTCAAACACACTTGAGAAAGAAGTCATCACGTAGGACGGGGAGAGCTCCCAGCAGTAAGGAGTCATGTATAGGGACGCTTAAACTAACTTAGAGCGAGCAACTAGCAGGTGGTGCTCTGTAGGCTGGCTAAACGCTAGAATGGAGGAAGTGCCAGACGGTCTTCTATATTAACGCTTACATTCACTGAGAGAAAGAGACTATGTTGGGTGCTTTGTTACACTGGTAAACTCTGAGATTGGAGGAAGTGTGAGAGTTTCCTGTCCAACGCACTTAAGAAAGAAGTCATTATGTAGGAAGAGGAGAGTTCTCGGCTAGAAAGGGAGGAGGCTTTCTATGTATGGGAACGCTTACATTCACTTCAAGAAACTATCGGTGAGTAATTTGTAGTTAAACTCTAGAAAAACTGTGAGAGTCCTATATAGGAAGGCTTGCATTCACTTAGGGAAAGCAAGTACGAAGAAGGAGTGGTTTGTAGGCTTGCTAAACTCTAGTGTTGATGAAATGCGAGAGTCCTATAGAGGGACGTTAACCTTCAGTTAGTGAGAGCAACTCTCGGGGGGGGGGGTGGTATTTAGGCTTGCTGAACTCTAGTTTGGAAGACATGTCCGAGTTATCCAGGAAGGCTTACAATCACTTAGCTAGAAAGCCAGTATCGGCGGTCGCCTTGTAGGCTTGCTAAACTCTAGTTTCCAGGAAGGGCAAGAGTCATATAGAGGATCACTTAAATTCACTCAGTGAAAGCAACTGTCGCTGGCTGCCTTTTAGGGTGGCTAAACTCTAGTTGGAAGGAAGTGTGAGAGTCATATATAGGAATTCTTACCTTGACTTAGTGAAAGCACCTATGGAGCGGTGGCTTGTCGTCTTGCTGAACTCCAGTTTGGAAGATCTGCGAGAGTATGTATTCATAGGGATATTTACAGCCACTTAGAGAAAGTAGCTCTCAGGGCTGGTGCGCAGGGTTACAAAACTACATTCAAAGAAGGACAAGAAAATTATACGGGGGAGGCTTACATTCGGGTAGAGAAAGCAACTCTCGTGGGGTGTATTGCCAGACGGCTAAACGTTGAGATTGGAACAAGTGTGAGTTTCTTGTGAATCACACTGAAGGATGAAGTCACTATGTAAAAGCTGGATACTTCTTAGCCAGACGGGAGTCACGATAGGAACACATACACTGACTGAGAGAAAGCAATTGTTGGGTGGTGGGTTGTAGGTTTGCTAAAGTCCAGTTTGGAAGAAGTGCGAGAATCCTTTATAGGAATGCTTACATTCACTTCCAGAAAGCAGCGATCAGCGGTGGTTTGCAGGATTGCTACACCGCAGTTTGCAAGAAGTGCGAGAGTCATGCATAGCAATGCTTAAATTCCCTTAGAGAAAGCAACTGTCGGCGGGTGATTTTTAGGCTTTCTAGCCTCTGGTTTGGATGAAGTGTGAGACATACATGGGAACGCTTACATTCCCTTCCAGAAAGCAAGTGTCGCGGAGTGGTTTTTAGGCTTGCAAGACTTCTGAACGGAAGAAGTGCGAGAGGCATATACAGGAAGGCGTACATTTACTTAATGAAAGCAACTATAGTGGGATGCATTGGAGAATTGCTAAAGTCTGAGATTGGAAGAAGTGTGACCTTCCTGTCAAACACACTTGAGAAAGAAGTCATCACGTAGGACGGGGAGAGCTCCCAGCAGTAAGGAGTCATGTATAGGGACGCTTAAACTAACTTAGAGCGAGCAACTAGCAGGTGGTGCTCTGTAGGCTGGCTAAACGCTAGAATGGAGGAAGTGCCAGACGGTCTTCTATATTAACGCTTACATTCACTGAGAGAAAGAGACTATGTTGGGCGCTTTGTTACACTGGTAAACTCTGAGATTGGAGGAAGTGTGAGAGTTTCCTGTCCAACGCACTTAAGAAAGAAGTCATTATGTAGGAAGAGGAGAGTTCTCGGCTAGAAAGGGAGGAGGCTTTCTATGTATGGGAACGCTTACATTCACTTCAAGAAACTATCGGGGGGTAATTTGTAGTTAAACTCTAGAAGAACTGTGAGAGTCCTATATAGGAAGGCTTGCATTCACTTAGGGAAAGCAAGTACGAAGGAGTGGTTTGTAGGCTTGCTAAACTCTAGTGTTGACGAAATGCGAGAGTCCTATAGAGGGACGTTAACCTTCAGTTAGTGAGAGCAACTCTCGGGGGGGGGGTGGTATTTAGGCTTGCTGAACTCTAGTTTGGAAGACATGTCCGAGTTATCCAGGAAGGCTTACAATCACTTAGCTAGAAAGCCAGTATCGGCGGTCGCCTTGTAGGCTTGCTAAACTCTAGTTTTCAGGAAGGGCAAGAGTCATATAGAGGATCACTTAAATTCACTCAGTGAAAGCAACTGTCGCAGGCTGCCTTTTAGGGTGGCTAAACTCTAGTTGGAAGGAAGTGTGAGAGTCATATATAGGAATTCTTACCTTGACTTAGTGAAAGCACCTATGGAGCGGTGGCTTGTCGTCTTGCTGAACTCCAGTTTGGAAGATGTGCGAGAGTATGTATTCATAGGGATATTTACAGCCACTTAGAGAAAGTAGCTCTCAGGGCTGGTGCGCAGGGTTACAAAACTACATTCAAAGAAGGAAAAGAAAATTATACGGGGGAGGCTTACATTCGGGTAGAGAAAGCAACTCTCGTGGGGTGTATTGCCAGATGGCTAAACGTTGAGATTGGAACAAGTGTGAGTTTCTTGTGAATCACACTGAAGGATGAAGTCACTATGGAAAAGCTGGATACTTCTTAGCCAGACGGGAGTCACGATAGGAACACATACACTGACTGAGAGAAAGCAATTGTTGGGTGGTGGGTTGTAGGTTTGCTAAAGTCCAGTTTGGAAGAAGTGCGAGAATCCTTTATAGGAATGCTTACATTCACTTCCAGAAAGCAGCCATCAGCGGTGGTTTGCAGGATTGCTACACCGCAGTTTGCAAGAAGTGCGAGAGTCGTGCATAGCAATGCTTAAATTCCCTTAGAGAAAGCAACTGTCGGCGGGTGATTTTTAGGCTTTCTAGCCTCTGGTTTGGATGAAGTGTGAGACATACATGGGAACGCTTACATTCCCTTCCAGAAAGCAAGTGTCGCGGAGTGGTTTTTAGGCTTGCAAGACTTCTGAACGGAAGAAGTGCGAGAGGCATATACAGGAAGGCGTACATTTACTTAATGAAAGCAACTATAGTGGGATGCATTGGAGAATTGCTAAAGTCTGAGATTGGAAGAAGTGTGACCTTCCTGTCAAACACACTTGAGAAAGAAGTCATCACGTAGGACGGGGAGAGCTCCCAGCAGTAAGGAGTCATGTATAGGGACGCTTAAACTAACTTAGAGCGAGCAACTAGCAGGTGGTGCTCTGTAGGCTGGCTAAACGCTAGAATGGAGGAAGTGCAAGACGGTCTTCTATATTAACGCTTACATTCACTGAGAGAAAGAGACTATGTTGGGCGCTTTGTTACACTGGTAAACTCTGAGATTGGAGGAAGTGTGAGAGTTTCCTGTCCAACGCACTTAAGAAAGAAGTCATTATGTAGGAAGAGGAGAGTTCTCGGCTAGAAAGGGAGGACGCTTTCTATGTATGGGAACGCTTACATTCACTTCAAGAAACTATCGGGGGGTAATTTGTAGTTAAACTCTAGAAGAACTGTGAGAGTCCTATATAGGAAGGCTTGCATTCACTTAGGGAAAGCAAGTACGAAGGAGTGGTTTGTAGGCTTGCTAAACTCTAGTGTTGACGAAATGCGAGAGTCCTATAGAGGGACGTTAACCTTCAGTTAGTGAGAGCAACTCTCGGGGGGGGGGGGGGTGGTATTTAGGCTTGCTGAACTCTAGTTTGGAAGACATGTCCGAGTTATCCAGGAAGGCTTACAATCACTTAGCTAGAAAGCCAGTATCGGCGGTCGCCTTGTAGGCTTGCTAAACTCTAGTTTTCAGGAAGGGCAAGAGTCATATAGAGGATCACTTAAATTCACTCAGTGAAAGCAACTGTCGCAGGCTGCCTTTTAGGGTGGCTAAACTCTAGTTGGAAGGAAGTGTGAGAGTCATATATAGGAATTCTTACCTTGACTTAGTGAAAGCACCTATGGAGCGGTGGCTTGTCGTCTTGCTGAACTCCAGTTTGGAAGATGTGCGAGAGTATGTATTCATAGGGATATTTACAGCCACTTAGAGAAAGTAGCTCTCAGGGCTGGTGCGCAGGGTTACAAAACTACATTCAAAGAAGGAAAAGAAAATTATACGGGGGAGGCTTACATTCGGGTAGAGAAAGCAACTCTCGTGGGGTGTATTGCCAGATGGCTAAACGTTGAGATTGGAACAAGTGTGAGTTTCTTGTGAATCACACTGAAGGATGAAGTCACTATGTAAAAGCTGGATACTTCTTAGCCAGACGGGAGTCACGATAGGAACACATACACTGACTGAGAGAAAGCAATTGTTGGGTGGTGGGTTGTAGGTTTGCTAAAGTCCAGTTTGGAAGAAGTGCGAGAATCCTTTATAGGAATGCTTACATTCACTTCCAGAAAGCAGCGATCAGCGGTGGTTTGCAGGATTGCTACACCGCAGTTTGCAAGAAGTGCGAGAGTCGTGCATAGCAATGCTTAAATTCCCTTAGAGAAAGCAACTGTCGGCGGGTGATTTTTTAGGCTTTCTAGCCTCTGGTTTGGATGAAGTGTCAGACATACATGGGAACGCTTACATTCCCTTCCAGAAAGCAAGTGTCGCGGAGTGGTTTTTAGGCTTGCAAGACTTCTGAACGGAAGAAGTGCGAGAGGCATATACAGGAAGGCGTACATTTACTTAATGAAAGCAACTATAGTGGGATGCATTGGAGAATTGCTAAAGTCTGAGATTGGAAGAAGTGTGACCTTCCTGTCAAACACACTTGAGAAAGAAGTCATCACGTAGGACGGGGAGAGCTCCCAGCAGTAAGGAGTCATGTATAGGGACGCTTAAACTAACTTAGAGCGAGCAACTAGCAGGTGGTGCTCTGTAGGCTGGCTAAACGCTAGAATGGAGGAAGTGCCAGACGGTCTTCTATATTAACGCTTACATTCACTGAGAGAAAGAGACTATGTTGGGCGCTTTGTTACACTGGTAAACTCTGAGATTGGAAGAAGTGTGAGAGTTTCCTGTCCAACGCACTTACGAAAGAAGTCATTATGTAGGAAGAGGAGAGTTCTCGGCTAGAAAGGGAGGAGGCTTTCTATGTATGGGAACGCTTACATTCACTTCAAGAAACTATCGGGGGGTAATTTGTAGTTAAACTCTAGAAGAACTGTGAGAGTCCTATATAGGAAGGCTTGCATTCACTTAGGGAAAGCAAGTACGAAGAAGGAGTGGTTTGTAGGCTTGCTAAACTCTAGTGTTGATGAAATGCGAGAGTCCTATAGAGGGACGTTAACCTTCAGTTAGTGAGAGCAACTCTCGGGGGGGGGGGTGGTATTTAGGCTTGCTGAACTCTAGTTTGGAAGACATGTCCGAGTTATCCAGGAAGGCTTACAATCACTTAGCTAGAAAGCCAGTATCGGCGGTCGCCTTGTAGGCTTGCTAAACTCTAGTTTCCAGGAAGGGCAAGAGTCATATAGAGGATCACTTCAATTCACTCAGTGAAAGCAACTGTCGCGGGCTGCCTTTTAGGGTGGCTAAACTCTAGTTGGAAGGAAGTGTGAGAGTCATATATAGGAATTCTTACCTTGACTTAGTGAAAGCACCTATGGAGCGGTGGCTTGTCGTCTTGCTGAACTCCAGTTTGGAAGATGTGCGAGAGTATGTATTCATAGGGATATTTACAGCCACTTAGAGAAAGTAGCTCTCAGGGCTGGTGCGCAGGGTTACAAAACTACATTCAAAGAAGGAAAAGAAAATTATACGGGGGAGGCTTACATTCGGGTAGAGAAAGCAACTCTCGTGGGGTGTATTGCCAGATGGCTAAACGTTGAGATTGGAACAAGTGTGAGTTTCTTGTGAATCACACTGAAGGATGAAGTCACTATGTAAAAGCTGGATACTTCTTAGCCAGACGGGAGTCACGATAGGAACACATACACTGACTGAGAGAAAGCAATTGTTGGGTGGTGGGTTGTAGGTTTGCTAAAGTCCAGTTTGGAAGAAGTGCGAGAATCCTTTATAGGAATGCTTACATTCACTTCCAGAAAGCAGCGATCAGCGGTGGTTTGCAACATTGCTACACCGCAGTTTGCAGGAAGTGCGAGAGTCGTGCATAGCAATGCTTAAATTCCCTTAGAGAAAGCAACTGTCGGCGGGTGATTTTTAGGCTTTCTAGCCTCTGGTTTGGATGAAGTGTGAGACATACATGGGAACGCTTACATTCCCTTCCAGAAAGCAAGTGTCGCGGAGTGGTTTTTAGGCTTGCAAGACTTCTGAACGGAAGAAGTGCGAGAGGCATATACAGGAAGGCGTACATTTACTTAATGAAAGCAACTATAGTGGGATGCATTGGAGAATTGCTAAAGTCTGAGATTGGAAGAAGTGTGACCTTCCTGTCAAACACACTTGAGAAAGAAGTCATCACGTAGGACGGGGAGAGCTCCCAGCAGTAAGGAGTCATGTATAGGGACGCTTAAACTAACTTAGAGCGAGCAACTAGCAGGTGGTGCTCTGTAGGCTGGCTAAACGCTAGAATGGAGGAAGTGCCAGACGGTCTTCTATATTAACGCTTACATTCACTGAGAGAAAGAGACTATGTTGGGTGCTTTGTTACACTGGTAAACTCTGAGATTGGAGGAAGTGTGAGAGTTTCCTGTCCAACGCACTTAAGAAAGAAGTCATTATGTAGGAAGAGGAGAGTTCTCGGCTAGAAAGGGAGGAGGCTTTCTATGTATGGGAACGCTTACATTCACTTCAAGAAACTATCGGTGAGTAATTTGTAGTTAAACTCTAGAAAAACTGTGAGAGTCCTATATAGGAAGGCTTGCATTCACTTAGGGAAAGCAAGTACGAAGAAGGAGTGGTTTGTAGGCTTGCTAAACTCTAGTGTTGATGAAATGCGAGAGTCCTATAGAGGGACGTTAACCTTCAGTTAGTGAGAGCAACTCTCGGGGGGGGGGGGGTGGTATTTAGGCTTGCTGAACTCTAGTTTGGAAGACATGTCCGAGTTATCCAGGAAGGCTTACAATCACTTAGCTAGAAAGCCAGTATCGGCGGTCGCCTTGTAGGCTTGCTAAACTCTAGTTTCCAGGAAGGGCAAGAGTCATATAGAGGATCACTTAAATTCACTCAGTGAAAGCAACTGTCGCTGGCTGCCTTTTAGGGTGGCTAAACTCTAGTTGGAAGGAAGTGTGAGAGTCATATATAGGAATTCTTACCTTGACTTAGTGAAAGCACCTATGGAGCGGTGGCTTGTCGTCTTGCTGAACTCCAGTTTGGAAGATCTGCGAGAGTATGTATTCATAGGGATATTTACAGCCACTTAGAGAAAGTAGCTCTCAGGGCTGGTGCGCAGGGTTACAAAACTACATTCAAAGAAGGACAAGAAAATTATACGGGGGAGGCTTACATTCGGGTAGAGAAAGCAACTCTCGTGGGGTGTATTGCCAGATGGCTAAACGTTGAGATTGGAACAAGTGTGAGTTTCTTGTGAATCACACTGAAGGATGAAGTCACTATGTAAAAGCTGGATACTTCTTAGCCAGACGGGAGTCACGATAGGAACACATACACTGACTGAGAGAAAGCAATTGTTGGGTGGTGGGTTGTAGGTTTGCTAAAGTCCAGTTTGGAAGAAGTGCGAGAATCCTTTATAGGAATGCTTACATTCACTTCCAGAAAGCAGCGATCAGCGGTGGTTTGCAGGATTGCTACACCGCAGTTTGCAAGAAGTGCGAGAGTCATGCATAGCAATGCTTAAATTCCCTTAGAGAAAGCAACTGTCGGCGGGTGATTTTTAGGCTTTCTAGCCTCTGGTTTGGATGAAGTGTGAGACATACATGGGAACGCTTACATTCCCTTCCAGAAAGCAAGTGTCGCGGAGTGGTTTTTAGGCTTGCAAGACTTCTGAACGGAAGAAGTGCGAGAGGCATATACAGGAAGGCGTACATTTACTTAATGAAAGCAACTATAGTGGGATGCATTGGAGAATTGCTAAAGTCTGAGATTGGAAGAAGTGTGACCTTCCTGTCAAACACACTTGAGAAAGAAGTCATCACGTAGGACGGGGAGAGCTCCCAGCAGTAAGGAGTCATGTATAGGGACGCTTAAACTAACTTAGAGCGAGCAACTAGCAGGTGGTGCTCTGTAGGCTGGCTAAACGCTAGAATGGAGGAAGTGCCAGACGGTCTTCTATATTAACGCTTACATTCACTGAGAGAAAGAGACTATGTTGGGCGCTTTGTTACACTGGTAAACTCTGAGATTGGAGGAAGTGTGAGAGTTTCCTGTCCAACGCACTTAAGAAAGAAGTCATTATGTAGGAAGAGGAGAGTTCTCGGCTAGAAAGGGAGGAGGCTTTCTATGTATGGGAACGCTTACATTCACTTCAAGAAACTATCGGGGGGTAATTTGTAGTTAAACTCTAGAAGAACTGTGAGAGTCCTATATAGGAAGGCTTGCATTCACTTAGGGAAAGCAAGTACGAAGGAGTGGTTTGTAGGCTTGCTAAACTCTAGTGTTGACGAAATGCGAGAGTCCTATAGAGGGACGTTAACCTTCAGTTAGTGAGAGCAACTCTCGGGGGGGGGGTGGTATTTAGGCTTGCTGAACTCTAGTTTGGAAGACATGTCCGAGTTATCCAGGAAGGCTTACAATCACTTAGCTAGAAAGCCAGTATCGGCGGTCGCCTTGTAGGCTTGCTAAACTCTAGTTTTCAGGAAGGGCAAGAGTCATATAGAGGATCACTTAAATTCACTCAGTGAAAGCAACTGTCGCAGGCTGCCTTTTAGGGTGGCTAAACTCTAGTTGGAAGGAAGTGTGAGAGTCATATATAGGAATTCTTACCTTGACTTAGTGAAAGCACCTATGGAGCGGTGGCTTGTCGTCTTGCTGAACTCCAGTTTGGAAGATGTGCGAGAGTATGTATTCATAGGGATATTTACAGCCACTTAGAGAAAGTAGCTCTCAGGGCTGGTGCGCAGGGTTACAAAACTACATTCAAAGAAGGAAAAGAAAATTATACGGGGGAGGCTTACATTCGGGTAGAGAAAGCAACTCTCGTGGGGTGTATTGCCAGATGGCTAAACGTTGAGATTGGAACAAGTGTGAGTTTCTTGTGAATCACACTGAAGGATGAAGTCACTATGGAAAAGCTGGATACTTCTTAGCCAGACGGGAGTCACGATAGGAACACATACACTGACTGAGAGAAAGCAATTGTTGGGTGGTGGGTTGTAGGTTTGCTAAAGTCCAGTTTGGAAGAAGTGCGAGAATCCTTTATAGGAATGCTTACATTCACTTCCAGAAAGCAGCCATCAGCGGTGGTTTGCAACATTGCTACACCGCAGTTTGCAAGAAGTGCGAGAGTCGTGCATAGCAATGCTTAAATTCCCTTAGAGAAAGCAACTGTCGGCGGGTGATTTTTAGGCTTTCTAGCCTCTGGTTTGGATGAAGTGTGAGACATACATGGGAACGCTTACATTCCCTTCCAGAAAGCAAGTGTCGCGGAGTGGTTTTTAGGCTTGCAAGACTTCTGAACGGAAGAAGTGCGAGAGGCATATACAGGAAGGCGTACATTTACTTAATGAAAGCAACTATAGTGGGATGCATTGGAGAATTGCTAAAGTCTGAGATTGGAAGAAGTGTGACCTTCCTGTCAAACACACTTGAGAAAGAAGTCATCACGTAGGACGGGGAGAGCTCCCAGCAGTAAGGAGTCATGTATAGGGACGCTTAAACTAACTTAGAGCGAGCAACTAGCAGGTGGTGCTCTGTAGGCTGGCTAAACGCTAGAATGGAGGAAGTGCAAGACGGTCTTCTATATTAACGCTTACATTCACTGAGAGAAAGAGACTATGTTGGGCGCTTTGTTACACTGGTAAACTCTGAGATTGGAGGAAGTGTGAGAGTTTCCTGTCCAACGCACTTAAGAAAGAAGTCATTATGTAGGAAGAGGAGAGTTCTCGGCTAGAAAGGGAGGACGCTTTCTATGTATGGGAACGCTTACATTCACTTCAAGAAACTATCGGGGGGTAATTTGTAGTTAAACTCTAGAAGAACTGTGAGAGTCCTATATAGGAAGGCTTGCATTCACTTAGGGAAAGCAAGTACGAAGGAGTGGTTTGTAGGCTTGCTAAACTCTAGTGTTGACGAAATGCGAGAGTCCTATAGAGGGACGTTAACCTTCAGTTAGTGAGAGCAACTCTCGGGGGGGGGGGTGGTATTTAGGCTTGCTGAACTCTAGTTTGGAAGACATGTCCGAGTTATCCAGGAAGGCTTACAATCACTTAGCTAGAAAGCCAGTATCGGCGGTCGCCTTGTAGGCTTGCTAAACTCTAGTTTTCAGGAAGGGCAAGAGTCATATAGAGGATCACTTAAATTCACTCAGTGAAAGCAACTGTCGCAGGCTGCCTTTTAGGGTGGCTAAACTCTAGTTGGAAGGAAGTGTGAGAGTCATATATAGGAATTCTTACCTTGACTTAGTGAAAGCACCTATGGAGCGGTGGCTTGTCGTCTTGCTGAACTCCAGTTTGGAAGATGTGCGAGAGTATGTATTCATAGGGATATTTACAGCCACTTAGAGAAAGTAGCTCTCAGGGCTGGTGCGCAGGGTTACAAAACTACATTCAAAGAAGGAAAAGAAAATTATACGGGGGAGGCTTACATTCGGGTAGAGAAAGCAACTCTCGTGGGGTGTATTGCCAGATGGCTAAACGTTGAGATTGGAACAAGTGTGAGTTTCTTGTGAATCACACTGAAGGATGAAGTCACTATGTAAAAGCTGGATACTTCTTAGCCAGACGGGAGTCACGATAGGAACACATACACTGACTGAGAGAAAGCAATTGTTGGGTGGTGGGTTGTAGGTTTGCTAAAGTCCAGTTTGGAAGAAGTGCGAGAATCCTTTATAGGAATGCTTACATTCACTTCCAGAAAGCAGCGATCAGCGGTGGTTTGCAGGATTGCTACACCGCAGTTTGCAAGAAGTGCGAGAGTCGTGCATAGCAATGCTTAAATTCCCTTAGAGAAAGCAACTGTCGGCGGGTGATTTTTTAGGCTTTCTAGCCTCTTGTTTGGATGAAGTGTCAGACATACATGGGAACGCTTACATTCCCTTCCAGAAAGCAAGTGTCGCGGAGTGGTTTTTAGGCTTGCAAGACTTCTGAACGGAAGAAGTGCGAGAGGCATATACAGGAAGGCGTACATTTACTTAATGAAAGCAACTATAGTGGGATGCATTGGAGAATTGCTAAAGTCTGAGATTGGAAGAAGTGTGACCTTCCTGTCAAACACACTTGAGAAAGAAGTCATCACGTAGGACGGGGAGAGCTCCCAGCAGTAAGGAGTCATGTATAGGGACGCTTAAACTAACTTAGAGCGAGCAACTAGCAGGTGGTGCTCTGTAGGCTGGCTAAACGCTAGAATGGAGGAAGTGCCAGACGGTCTTCTATATTAACGCTTACATTCACTGAGAGAAAGAGACTATGTTGGGCGCTTTGTTACACTGGTAAACTCTGAGATTGGAAGAAGTGTGAGAGTTTCCTGTCCAACGCACTTACGAAAGAAGTCATTATGTAGGAAGAGGAGAGTTCTCGGCTAGAAAGGGAGGAGGCTTTCTATGTATGGGAACGCTTACATTCACTTCAAGAAACTATCGGGGGGTAATTTGTAGTTAAACTCTAGAAGAACTGTGAGAGTCCTATATAGGAAGGCTTGCATTCACTTAGGGAAAGCAAGTACGAAGAAGGAGTGGTTTGTAGGCTTGCTAAACTCTAGTGTTGATGAAATGCGAGAGTCCTATAGAGGGACGTTAACCTTCAGTTAGTGAGAGCAACTCTCGGGGGGGGGGGTGGTATTTAGGCTTGCTGAACTCTAGTTTGGAAGACATGTCCGAGTTATCCAGGAAGGCTTACAATCACTTAGCTAGAAAGCCAGTATCGGCGGTCGCCTTGTAGGCTTGCTAAACTCTAGTTTCCAGGAAGGGCAAGAGTCATATAGAGGATCACTTCAATTCACTCAGTGAAAGCAACTGTCGCGGGCTGCCTTTTAGGGTGGCTAAACTCTAGTTGGAAGGAAGTGTGAGAGTCATATATAGGAATTCTTACCTTGACTTAGTGAAAGCACCTATGGAGCGGTGGCTTGTCGTCTTGCTGAACTCCAGTTTGGAAGATGTGCGAGAGTATGTATTCATAGGGATATTTACAGCCACTTAGAGAAAGTAGCTCTCAGGGCTGGTGCGCAGGGTTACAAAACTACATTCAAAGAAGGACAAGAAAATTATACGGGGGAGGCTTACATTCGGGTAGAGAAAGCAACTCTCGTGGGGTGTATTGCCAGATGGCTAAACGTTGAGATTGGAACAAGTGTGAGTTTCTTGTGAATCACACTGAAGGATGAAGTCACTATGTAAAAGCTGGATACTTCTTAGCCAGACGGGAGTCACGATAGGAACACATACACTGACTGAGAGAAAGCAATTGTTGGGTGGTGGGTTGTAGGTTTGCTAAAGTCCAGTTTGGAAGAAGTGCGAGAATCCTTTATAGGAATGCTTACATTCACTTCCAGAAAGCAGCGATCAGCGGTGGTTTGCAACATTGCTACACCGCAGTTTGCAGGAAGTGCGAGAGTCGTGCATAGCAATGCTTAAATTCCCTTAGAGAAAGCAACTGTCGGCGGGTGATTTTTAGGCTTTCTAGCCTCTGGTTTGGATGAAGTGTGAGACATACATGGGAACGCTTACATTCCCTTCCAGAAAGCAAGTGTCGCGGAGTGGTTTTTAGGCTTGCAAGACTTCTGAACGGAAGAAGTGCGAGAGGCATATACAGGAAGGCGTACATTTACTTAATGAAAGCAACTATAGTGGGATGCATTGGAGAATTGCTAAAGTCTGAGATTGGAAGAAGTGTGACCTTCCTGTCAAACACACTTGAGAAAGAAGTCATCACGTAGGACGGGGAGAGCTCCCAGCAGTAAGGAGTCATGTATAGGGACGCTTAAACTAACTTAGAGCGAGCAACTAGCAGGTGGTGCTCTGTAGGCTGGCTAAACGCTAGAATGGAGGAAGTGCCAGACGGTCTTCTATATTAACGCTTACATTCACTGAGAGAAAGAGACTATGTTGGGCGCTTTGTTACACTGGTAAACTCTGAGATTGGAAGAAGTGTGAGAGTTTCCTGTCCAACGCACTTAAGAAAGAAGTCATTATGTAGGAAGAGGAGAGTTCTCGGCTAGAAAGGGAGGAGGCTTTCTATGTATGGGAACGCTTACATTCACTTCAAGAAACTATCGGGGGGTAATTTGTAGTTAAACTCTAGAAGAACTGTGAGAGTCCTATATAGGAAGCCTTGCATTCACTTAGGGAAAGCAAGTACGAAGAAGGAGTGGTTTGTAGGCTTGCTAAACTCTAGTGTTGACGAAATGCGAGAGTCCTATAGAGGGACGTTAACCTTCAGTTAGTGAGAGCAACTCTCGGGGGGGGGGGGGTGGTATTTAGGCTTGCTGAACTCTAGTTTGGAAGACATGTCCGAGTTATCCAGGAAGGCTTACAATCACTTAGCTAGAAAGCCAGTATCGGCGGTCGCCTTGTAGGCTTGCTAAACTCTAGTTTCCAGGAAGGGCAAGAGTCATATAGAGGATCACTTAAATTCACTCAGTGAAAGCAACTGTCGCAGGCTGCCTTTTAGGGTGGCTAAACTCTAGTTGGAAGGAAGTGTGAGAGTCATATATAGGAATTCTTACCTTGACTTAGTGAAAGCACCTATGGAGCGGTGGCTTGTCGTCTTGCTGAACTCCAGTTTGGAAGATGTGCGAGAGTATGTATTCATAGGGATATTTACAGCCACTTAGAGAAAGTAGCTCTCAGGGCTGGTGCGCAGGGTTACAAAACTACATTCAAAGAAGGAAAAGAAAATTATACGGGGGAGGCTTACATTCGGGTAGAGAAAGCAACTCTCGTGGGGTGTATTGCCAGATGGCTAAACGTTGAGATTGGAACAAGTGTGAGTTTCTTGTGAATCACACTGAAGGATGAAGTCACTATGGAAAAGCTGGATACTTCTTAGCCAGACGGGAGTCACGATAGGAACACATACACTGACTGAGAGAAAGCAATTGTTGGGTGGTGGGTTGTAGGTTTGCTAAAGTCCAGTTTGGAAGAAGTGCGAGAATCCTTTATAGGAATGCTTACATTCACTTCCAGAAAGCAGCCATCAGCGGTGGTTTGCAGGATTGCTACACCGCAGTTTGCAAGAAGTGCGAGAGTCGTGCATAGCAATGCTTAAATTCCCTTAGAGAAAGCAACTGTCGGCGGGTGATTTTTAGGCTTTCTAGCCTCTGGTTTGGATGAAGTGTGAGACATACATGGGAACGCTTACATTCCCTTCCAGAAAGCAAGTGTCGCGGAGTGGTTTTTAGGCTTGCAAGACTTCTGAACGGAAGAAGTGCGAGAGGCATATACAGGAAGGCGTACATTTACTTAATGAAAGCAACTATAGTGGGATGCATTGGAGAATTGCTAAAGTCTGAGATTGGAAGAAGTGTGACCTTCCTGTCAAACACACTTGAGAAAGAAGTCATCACGTAGGACGGGGAGAGCTCCCAGCAGTAAGGAGTCATGTATAGGGACGCTTAAACTAACTTAGAGCGAGCAACTAGCAGGTGGTGCTCTGTAGGCTGGCTAAACGCTAGAATGGAGGAAGTGCAAGACGGTCTTCTATATTAACGCTTACATTCACTGAGAGAAAGAGACTATGTTGGGCGCTTTGTTACACTGGTAAACTCTGAGATTGGAGGAAGTGTGAGAGTTTCCTGTCCAACGCACTTAAGAAAGAAGTCATTATGTAGGAAGAGGAGAGTTCTCGGCTAGAAAGGGAGGACGCTTTCTATGTATGGGAACGCTTACATTCACTTCAAGAAACTATCGGGGGGTAATTTGTAGTTAAACTCTAGAAGAACTGTGAGAGTCCTATATAGGAAGGCTTGCATTCACTTAGGGAAAGCAAGTACGAAGGAGTGGTTTGTAGGCTTGCTAAACTCTAGTGTTGACGAAATGCGAGAGTCCTATAGAGGGACGTTAACCTTCAGTTAGTGAGAGCAACTCTCGGGGGGGGGGGTGGTATTTAGGCTTGCTGAACTCTAGTTTGGAAGACATGTCCGAGTTATCCAGGAAGGCTTACAATCACTTAGCTAGAAAGCCAGTATCGGCGGTCGCCTTGTAGGCTTGCTAAACTCTAGTTTTCAGGAAGGGCAAGAGTCATATAGAGGATCACTTAAATTCACTCAGTGAAAGCAACTGTCGCAGGCTGCCTTTTAGGGTGGCTAAACTCTAGTTGGAAGGAAGTGTGAGAGTCATATATAGGAATTCTTACCTTGACTTAGTGAAAGCACCTATGGAGCGGTGGCTTGTCGTCTTGCTGAACTCCAGTTTGGAAGATGTGCGAGAGTATGTATTCATAGGGATATTTACAGCCACTTAGAGAAAGTAGCTCTCAGGGCTGGTGCGCAGGGTTACAAAACTACATTCAAAGAAGGAAAAGAAAATTATACGGGGGAGGCTTACATTCGGGTAGAGAAAGCAACTCTCGTGGGGTGTATTGCCAGATGGCTAAACGTTGAGATTGGAACAAGTGTGAGTTTCTTGTGAATCACACTGAAGGATGAAGTCACTATGGAAAAGCTGGATACTTCTTAGCCAGACGGGAGTCACGATAGGAACACATACACTGACTGAGAGAAAGCAATTGTTGGGTGGTGGGTTGTAGGTTTGCTAAAGTCCAGTTTGGAAGAAGTGCGAGAATCCTTTATAGGAATGCTTACATTCACTTCCAGAAAGCAGCGATCAGCGGTGGTTTGCAGGATTGCTACACCGCAGTTTGCAAGAAGTGCGAGAGTCGTGCATAGCAATGCTTAAATTCCCTTAGAGAAAGCAACTGTCGGCGGGTGATTTTTTAGGCTTTCTAGCCTCTGGTTTGGATGAAGTGTCAGACATACATGGGAACGCTTACATTCCCTTCCAGAAAGCAAGTGTCGCGGAGTGGTTTTTAGGCTTGCAAGACTTCTGAACGGAAGAAGTGCGAGAGGCATATACAGGAAGGCGTACATTTACTTAATGAAAGCAACTATAGTGGGATGCATTGGAGAATTGCTAAAGTCTGAGA
>NW_027183088.1:75000-85000 GCF_041146395.1 Eulemur rufifrons | reverse complement strand
GATAGGGTTAGGTTTAATGCTTAGGATTAGGGTTAGGGTTTGGGGTTAAAGTAAGTGTTAGGGGTTAGGTTTAAGGATCAAAGGTTAGGGTTATTTTTAGCTGTAGTGTTAGGGTTAGGGATAAGGGATCCCATTAGCATTAAGGGTCTTCCTTACTGTAGGCTTAAGGGTTAGGCTTAGAGTTAAAGGTTAAGGTTAGGGTCAGTGTTAAGATTTAGGGTGAGGGTTAACGGTTAGGGTAAAGGTTAAGTGTTAGGGTTAGGGATTAGTGATTAGGGTTTTTGGTTAGTGTTAGGTTAGCGGTTAGTGTTTTATGAAGGGGTATGGTTAGAATTAGGATTGGGGTTAGAGTTAGGGTGAGGTATAGGGGTTAGGTTTAGGGGTTAGTTTTAGGGTAAAAGGATAGGATTAGGGTTACGGGTTGGGCTTAGGTTTAGGGTTAAAGTTTACTGCTAGGGTTAGGGATAGGGTTCAGGGTTAGCTTTAGGGGTTCTGGTGAGGGTTAAGTGTTAGGTTAGTGTCAGGGTTAGGTCTAGTCGTGAGGGTAAGGTTTAGGGTTAGCTTTAAGAGCTAGGGTTAGGTTTAATGGTTAGGATTAGGATTAGGGTTAAGGGTTAGGGTAAGGCTTAGGGGTTAGGGTGAAGGGTTAGGGTCAAGGGTTAGGGTTTTTGTTAGGCATAGCGTTGGGGTTAGAAGTAAGGGTTACTGTCAGTGTTAGGGTTGTAGGTAGGGTTACGGTTAGGGTTAGCGGTTTGGAATTAGGGTTAGGGATTAGGTGTCACAGTGATGACTAGGAGATAGGGTTAGAATTATGGGATAGGGGTTGTTCTCAGGAAATGGGTTATGCATTAACGTTAGGATAAGAGGTTAAAGTTAGGCGCACGGTGAAGTTTACGTGTTAAAGGGAGAAATAGGAACAGGGTTGGGTGTTATGTTCAGGGTTAGGGTTATCTGTTAAAGGTATTGTTTATGCTTAGCGCACGGGCCCTGTCTGCATTAGGCGGGCGGGGGGGAGTTTTGGGGGCTAGGATTGTACCCGGGAACCCACTCTATCATACTCTGGGTATGGGTCCGTGGGTTTCATACAGGACACAGTGGTAGAGCCTCCTTTCACGCATGGCATGGGAGGATTGCAGGCTTTCTAAACTCTAAGAAAGCAAGAAGTCTGAGAATTAGATTTAGGGTTAGGATTATCGTTAGGGTTAAGGATGAAGTTTAGTGTTAGGGTGAGGGCTTAGGGTTAGGAATTAGGGTTAGGGTTAAAGGTTAGTCTTAGGTTTAACGGTTACACTTTGGTTTAGGGTTGAGGTTTACGGTTAGGGTTAAGATGAGGGGTTAGGGTTTGGTACAGGGTTAGGGTTAAGTGTAAGGTTTAGGGTTGAAGATTAGGATTAGGGTTAGGATTATAGGATAGCGTGAGAGTTAACTCTTAGAGTTAAGGTTAAGAGTTAGGGTTTAGGGTTAGGTTTAGGGTTAGGGTTAGTTTTAGGGTTAGAGTTATGTGCTATGGTTTGTGTTAGAGGTTAGGGTTAGGTATACTGGTGACGGTTAGGGTTACGTTTAGGGGTTAGCATTAGGGTTAGGGTTAGGGTTAGGGTTAAGGGATAGGATTACGGTTAAGTGTTGGCCTTAGGGTTAGGGTTTAGTGTTAGGGTTATCATTAAGGACTAGGGGTAGGGTCAGGGTTAAATGCCTGGGTGCGGGTAATGGTTAGGGTCAGGGTTAAGGTTCACGGATAGGGTTAGTGTTAAGGGTTACGGGTAGGTTTAGGGTTCAGGGTTAGAGTTAGCATTAGGGCTTAAGGTTAGGATTAGGCGGTAGGTTCGATTTAGGGTTAGATCTAGGCGTTCGGGTAAGGGCTAGCGTTAGGGTTAAGCGAGAGGATTAGGTTTAATGCTTAGGATTAGGGTTAGGGTTTGGGGTTAAAGTAAGTGTTAGGGGTTAGGTTTAAGGTTGAAAGGTTACTGTTATTTTTAGCTGTAGTGTTAGGGTTACGGAAAAGGGATCCTATTAGCATTAAGGGTCTTCCTTACTGTAGGGTTAAGGGTTAGGCTTAGAGTTACAGGTTAAGGTTAGGGTCAGTGTTAAGATTTAGGGTGAGGGTTAACGGTTAGGGTAAAGGTTAAGCGTTAGGGTTAGGGATTAGTGATTAGGGTTTTTGGTTAGTGTTAGGGTTAGCTGTTAGGAGTTAGTGTTTTATGAAGCGGTATGGTTAGAATTAGGATTGGGGTTAGAGTTAGGGTGAGGTATAGGCGTTAGGTTTAGGGGTTAGTTTTAGGGTAAAAGGATAGGATTAGGGTTACGGGTTGGGCTTAGGTTTAGGGTTAAAGTTTACTGCTAGGGTTAGGGATAGGGTTGAGGGTTAGCTTTAGGGGTTCTGGTTAGGGTTAGGTGTTAGGTTAGTGTCAGGGTTAGGTCTAGTCGTGAGGGTAAGGTTTAGGGTTAGTTTAAGAGCTAGGGTTAGGTTTAATGGTTAGGATTAGGATTAGGGTTAAGGGTTAGGGTAAGGCTTAGGGGTGAGGGTGAAGGGTTAGGGTAAAGGGTTAGTGTTTTTGTTAGGCATAGCGTTGGGGTTAGAAGTAAGGGTTACTGTCAGTGTTAGGGTTGTAGGTAGGGTTACGGTTAGGGTTAGCGGTTTAGAATTAGGGTTAGGGATTAGGTGTCACAGTGATGACTAGGAGATAGGGTTAGAATTATGGGATAGGGGTTGTTCTCAGGAAATGGGTTATGCATTAACGTTAGGATAAGAGGTTAAAGTTAGGCGCACGGTGAGGTTTACGTGTTAAGGGGAGAAATAGGAACAGGGTTGGGTGTTATGTTCAGGGTTAGGGTTATCTGTTAAAGGTATTGTTTATGCTTAGCGCACGGGCCCTGTCTGCATTAGGCGGGCGGGGGGAGTTTAGGGGGCTGGGATTGTACCCGGGAACCCACTCTATCATACTCTGGGTATGGGCCCGTGGGTTTCATGCAGGACACAGTGGTAGAGCCTCCTTTCACGCATGCCATGGGAGGATTGCAGGCTTTCTAAACTCTAAGAAAGCAAGAAGTCTGAGAATTAGATTTAGGGTTAGGATTATGGTTAGGGTTAAGGATGAAGTTTAGTGTTAGAGTGAGGGCTTAGGGTTAGGGCTTAGGGTTAGGGTTAAAGGTTACTCTTAGGTTTAACGGTTACACTTTTTTTTAGGGTTGAGGTTTACGGTTTGGGTTAAGATGAGGGGTTAGGGTTTGGTACAGGGTTAGGGTTAAGTGTTAGGTTTAGGGTTGAAGATTAGGATTAGGGTTAGGATTAAAGGTTAGCGTGAGAGTTAACGCTTAGGGTTAAGGTTAAGAGTTAGGGGTTAGGGTTAGGGTTAGGGTTAGTTTTAGGGTTAGAGTTATGTGCTATGGTTTGTGTTAGAGGTTAGGGTTAGTTTTACTGGTCACGGTGAGGGTTAGGTTTAGGGGTTAGCATTAGGGTTAGGGTTAGGGTTAGGGTTAAGGGATAGGATTAGGGTTAAGTGTTGGTCTTAGGTTTAGGGTTTAGTGTTAAGGTTATCATTAAGGATTAGGGTAGGGTCAGGGTTAAATGCTTGGGTGCGTGTAATGGTTAGGGTCAGGGTTAAGGTTCACAGATAGGGTTAGTGTTAAGGGTTACGGGTAGGTTTAGGGTTCAGGGTTAGAGTTAGCATTAGGGCTTAAGGTTCGGATTAGGCGGTAGGTTAGATTTAGGGTTAGATCTAGGCGTTAGGATAAGGGCTAGCGTTAGTATTAAGAGACAGGGTTAGGTTTAATGCTTAGGATTAGGGTTAGGGTTTGGGGTTAAAGTAAGTGTTAGGGCTTAGGTTTAAGGATGAAATGTTACTGTTATTTTTAGCTGTAGTGTTAGGGTTACGGAAAAGGGATCCCATTAGCATTAAGGGTCTTCCTTACTGTAGGGTTAAGGGTTAGGCTTAGAGTTAAAGGTTAAGGTTAGGGTCAGTGTTAAGATTTAGGGTGAGGGTTAACGGTTAGGGTAAAGGTTAAGCGTTAGGGTTAGGGATTAGTGATTAGGGTTTTTGGTTAGTGTTAGGGTTAGCGGTTAGGAGTTAGTGTTTGATGAAGGGGTATGGTTAGAATTAGGATTGGGGTTAGAGTTAGGGTGAGGTATAGGGGTTAGGTTTAGGGGTTAGTTTTAGGGTAAAAGGATAGGATTAGGGTTACGGGTTGGGCTTAGGTTTAGGGTTAAAGTTTACTGCTAGGGTTAGGGATAGGGTTCAGGGTTAGCTTTAGGGGTTCTGGTTAGGGTTAGGTGTTAGGTTAGTGTCAGGGTTAGGTCTAGTCGTGAGGGTAAGGTTTAGGGTTACCTTTAAGAGCTAGGGTTAGGTTTAATGGTTAGGATTAGGATTAGGGTTAAGGGTTAGGGTAAGGCTTAGGGGTTAGGGTGAAGGGTTAGGGTTTTTATTAGGCATAGCGTTGGGGTTAGAAGTAAGGGTTACTGTCAGTGTTAGGGTTGTAGGTATGGTTACGGTTAGGGTTATCGGTTTAGAATTAGGGTTAGGGATTAGGTGTCACAGTGATCACTAGGAGATTGGGTTAGAATTATGGGATAGGAGTTGTTCTCAGGAAATGCGTTATGCATTAACGTTAGGATAAGAGGTTAAAGTTAGGCGCACGGTGAGGTTTACGTGTTAAGGGGAGAAATAGGAACAGGGTTGGGTGTTACGTTCAGGGTTAGGGTTATCTGTTAAAGGTATTGTTTATGCTTAGCGCACGGGCCCTGTCTGCATTAGGCGGGTGGGGGGAGTTTAGGGGGCTGGGATTGTACCCGGGAACCCACTCTATCATACTTTGGGTATGGGCCCGTGGGTTTCATGCAGGACACAGTGGTAGAGCCTCCTTTCACGCATGGCATGGGAGGATTGTAGGCTTTCTAAACTCTAAGAAAGCAAGAAGTCTGAGAATTAGATTTAGGGTTAGGATTATGGTTAGGGTTAAGGATGAAGTTTAGTGTTAGGGTGAGGGCTTAGGGTTAGGGCTTAGGGTTAGGGTTAAAGGTTACTCTTAGGTTTAACGGTTACACTTTGGTTTCGGGTTGAGGTTTACGGTTAGGGTTAAGATGAGGGGTTAGGGTTTGGTACAGGGTTAGGGTTAAGTGTTAGGTTTAGGGTTGAAGATTAGGATTAGGGTTAGGATTAAAGGTTAGCGTGAGAGTTAACGCTTAGGGTTAAGGTTAAGAGTTAGGGTTTAGGGTTAGGGTAAGGGTTAGTTTTAGGGTTAGAGTTATGTGCTATGGTTTGTGTTAGAGGTGAGGGTTAGGTTTACAGGTCACGGTGAGGGTTACGTTTAGGGGTTAGCATTAGGGTTAGGGTTAGGGTTAAGGGATAGGATTAGGGATAAGTGTTGGGCTTAGGGTTAGGGT
Organism: Eulemur rufifrons; assembly: GCF_041146395.1. Lineage (NCBI taxonomy): Eukaryota > Metazoa > Chordata > Mammalia > Primates > Lemuridae > Eulemur > Eulemur rufifrons. Next base: position 79,623 of record NW_027183088.1, on the reverse strand, counting down.
TTAGTGTTAGGGTTATCATTAAGGATTAGGGGAAGGGTCAGGGTTAAATGCTTGGGTGCGGGTAATGGTTAGGGTCAGGGTTAAGGTTCACGGATAGGGTTAGTGTTAAGGGTTACGGGTAGGTTTAGGGTTCAGGGTTAGAGTTAGCATTAGGGCTTAAGGTTAGGATTAGGCGGTAGGTTAGATTTAGGGTTAGATCTACGCGTTAGGGTAAGGGCTAGCGTTAGGGTTAAGAGATAGGGTTAGGTTTAATGATTAGGATTAGGGTTAGGGTTTGCGGTTAAAGTAAGTGTTAGGGGTTAGGTTTAAGGATCAAAGGTTAGGGTTATTTTTAGCTGTAGTGTTAGGGTTAGGGATAAGGGATCCCATTAGCATTAAGGGTCTTCCTTACTGTAGGGTTAAGGGTTAGGCTTAGAGTTAAAGGTTAAGGTTAGGGTCAGTGTTAAGATTTAGGGTGAGGGTTAACGGTTAGGGTAAAGGTTAAGCGTTAGGGTTAGGGATTAGTGATTAGGGTTTTTGGTTAGTGTTAGGGTTAGCGGTTAGGAGTTAGTGTTTTATGAAGGGGTATGGTTAGAATTAGGATTGGGGTTAGAGTTAGGGTGAGGTATAGGGGTTAGGTTTAGGGGTTAGTTTTAGGGTAAAAGGATAGGATTAGGGTTACGGGTTGGGCTTAGGATTAGGGTTAAAGTTTACTGCTAGGGTTAGGGATAGGGTTCAGGGTTAGCTTTAGGGGTTCTGGTTAGGGTTAGGTGTTAGGTTAGTGTCAGGGTTAGGTCTAGTCGTGAGGGTAAGGTTTAGGGTTAGCTTTAAGAGCTAGGGTTAGTTTTAATGGTTAGGATTAGGATTAGGGTTAAGGGTTAGGGTAAGGCTTAGGGGTTAGGGTGAAGGCTTAGGGTCAAGGGTTAGGGTTTTTGTTAGGCATAGCGTTGGGGTTAGAAGTAAGGGTTACTGTCAGTGTTAGGGTTGTAGGTAGGGTTACGGTGAGGGTTAGAGGTTTAGAATTAGGGTTAGGGATTAGGTGTCACAGTGATGACTAGGAGATAGGGTTAGAATTATGGGATAGGGGTTGTTCTCAGGAAATGGGTTATGCATTAACGTTAGGATAAGAGGATAAAGTTAGGCGCACGGTTAGGTTTACGTGTTAAGGGGAGAAATAGGAACAGGGTTGGGTGTTACGTTCAGGGTTAGGGTTATCTGTTAAAGGTATTGTTTATGCTTAGCGCACGGGCCCTGTCTGCATTAGGCGGGCGGGGGGAGTTTAGGGGGCTGGGATTGTACCCAGGAACCCACTCTATCACAGTCTGGGTATGGGCCCGTGGGTTTCATGCAGGACACAGTGGTAGAGCCTCCTTTCACGCATGGCATGGGAGGATTGCAGGCTTTCTAAACTCTAAGAAAGCAAGAAGTCTGAGAATTAGATTTAGGGTTAGGATTATGGTTAGGGTTAAGGATGAAGTTTAGTGTTAGGGTGAGGGCTTAGGGTTAGGGCTTAGGGTTAGGGTTAAAGGTTACTCTTAGCTTTAACGGTTACACTTTGGTTTAGGGTTGAGGTTTACGGTTAGGGTTAAGATGAGGGGTTAGGGTTAGGTACAGGGTTAGGGTTAAGTGTTAGGTTTAGGGTTGAAGATTAGGATTAGGGTTGGGATTAAAGGTTAGCGTGAGAGTTAACGCTTAGGGTTAAGGTTAAGAGTTAGTGTTTAGGGTTAGGGTTAGGGTTAGGGTTAGTTTTAGGGTTAGAGTTATGTGCTATGGTTTGTGTTAGAGGTTAGGGTTAGTTTTACTGGTCACGGTGAGGGTTACGTTTAGGGGTTAGCATTAGGGTTAGGGTTAGGGTTAGGGTTAAGGGATAGGATTAGGGTTAAGTGTTGGTCTTAGGTTTAGGGTTTAGTGTTAAGGTTATCATTAAGGATTAGCTTAGGGTCAGGGTTAAATGCTTGGGTGCGTGTAATGGTTAGGGTCAGGGTTAAGGTTCACAGATAGGGTTAGTGTTAAGGGTTACGGGTACGTTTAGGGTTCAGGGTTAGAGTTAGCATTAGGGCTTAAGGTTCGGATTAGGCGGTAGGTTAGATTTAGGGTTAGATCTAGGCGTTAGGATAAGGGCTAGCGTTAGTATTAAGAGACAGGGTTAGGTTTAATGCTTAGGATTAGGGTTAGGGTTTGGGGTTAAAGTAAGTGTTAGGGGTTAGGTTTAAGGATCCAAGGTTAGAGTTATTTTTAGCTGTAGTGTTAGGGTTAGGGATAAGAGATCCCATTAGCATTAAGGGTCTTCCTTACTGTAGGGTTAAGGGTTAGGCTTAGAGTTAAAGGTTAAGGTTAGGGTCAGTGTTAAGATGTAGGGTGAGGGCTAATGGTTAGGGTAAAGTTTAAGCGTTAGGGTTAGGGATTAGTGATTAGGGTTTTTGGTTAGTGTTAGGGTTAGCGGTTAGGAGTTAGTGTTTTATGAAGGGGTATGGTTAGAATTAGGATTGGGGTTAGAGTTAGGGTGAGGTATAGGGGTTAGGTTTAGGGGTTAGTTTTAGGGTAAAAGGATAGGATTAGGGTTACGGGTTGGGCTTAGGTTTAGGGTTAAAGTTTACTGCTAGGGTTAGGGATAGGGTTCAGGGTTAGCTTTAGGGGTTCTGGTTAGGGTTAGGTGATAGGTTAGTGTCAGGGTTAGGTCTAGTCGTGAGGGTAAGGTTTAGGGTTAGCTTTAAGAGCTAGGGTTAGGTTTAATGGTTAGGATTAGGATTAGGGTTAAGGGTTAGGGTAAGGCTTAGGGGTGAGGGTGAAGGCTTAGGGTCAAGGGTTAGGGTTTTTGTTAGGCATAGCGTTGGGGTTAGAAGTAAGGGTTACTGTCAGTGTTAGGGTTGTAGGTAGGGTTACGGTTAGGGTTAGCGGTTTAGAATTAGGGTTAGGGATTAGGTGTCACAGTGATGACTAGGAGATAGGGTTAGAATTATGGGATAGGGGTTGTTCTCAGGAAATGGGTTATGCATTAACGTTAGGATAAGAGGTTAAAGTTAGGCTCACGGTGAGGTTTACGTGTTAAGGGGAGAAATAGGAACAGGGTTGGGTGTTATGTTCAGGGTTAGGGTTATCTGTTAAAGGTATTGTTTATGCTTAGCGCACGGGCCCTGTCTGCATTAGGCGGGCGGGGGGAGTTTAGGGGGCTGGGATTTTACCCGGGATCCCACTCTATCATACTCTGGGTATGGGCCCGTGGGTTTCATGCAGGACACAGTGGTAAAGCCTCCTTTCACGCATGGCATGGGAGGATTGTAGGCTTTCTAAACTCTAAGGAAGCAAGAAAGTCTGAGAATTAGATTTAGGGTTAGGATTCTGGTTAGGGTTAAGGATGAAGTTTAGTGTTAGGGTGAGGGCTTAGGGTGAGGTAATAGGGTTAGGGTTAAAGGTTACTCTTAGGTTTAACGGTTACACTTTGGTTTAGGGTTGAGGTTTACGGTTAGGGTTAAGATGAGGGGTTAGGGTTTGGTACAGGGTTAGGGTTAAGTGTTATGTTTAGGGTTGAAGATTAGGATTACGGTTAGGATTAAAGGTTAGCGTGAGAGTTAACGCTTAGGGTTAAGGTTAAGAGTTAGGGTTTAGGGTTAGGGTTAGGGTTACTGTTAGTATTAGGGTTAGAGTTATGTGCTATGGTTTGTGTTAGAGGTTACGGTTAGGTTTACTGGTCACGGTTAGGGTTACGTTTAGGAGGTAGCAATAGGGTTAGGGTTAGGGTTAGGGGATAGGAATAGGGATAAGTGTTGGGCTTAGGGTTAGGGTTTAGTGTTATGGTTAGCATTAAGGATTAGGGTTAGGGTCAGGGTTAAATGCTTGGGTGCGGGTAATGGTTACGGTCAGGGTGAAGGTTCACGGATAGGGTTAGTGTTAAGGGTTACGGGTAGGTTTAGGGTTCAGGGTGAGTGTTAGCATTAGGGCTTAAGGTTAGGATTAGGCGGTAGGTTAGATTTAGGGTTAGATCTAGGCGTTAGGGTAAGGGCTAGCGTTAGGGTTAAGAGATAGGGTTAGGTTTAATGCTTAGGATTAGGGTTAGGGTTTGGGGTTAAAGTAAGTGTTAGGGGTTAGGTTTAAGGATGAAATGTTACTGTTATTTTTAGCTGTAGTGTTAGGGTTACGGAAAAGGGATCCCATTAGCATTAAGGGTCTTCCTTACTGTAGGGTTAAGGGTTAGGCTTAGAGTTAAAGGTTAAGGTTAGGGTCAGTGTTAAGATTTAGGGTGAGGGTTAACGGTTAGGGTAAAGGTTAAGCGTTAGGGTTAGGGATTAGTGATTAGGGTTTTTGGTTAGTGTTAGGGTTAGCGATTAGGAGTTAGTGTTTGATGAAGGGGTATGGTTAGAATTAGGATTGGGGTTAGAGTTAGGGTGAGGTATAGGGGTTAGGTTTAGGGGTTAGTTTTAGGGTAAAAGGATAGGATTAGGGTTACGGGTTGGGCTTAGGTTTAGGGTTAAAGTTTACTGCTAGGGTTAGGGATAGGGTTCAGGGTTAGCTTTAGGGGTTCTGGTTAGGGTTAGGTGTTAGGTTAGTGTCAGGGTTAGGTCTAGTCGTGAGGGTAAGGTTTAGGGTTACCTTTAAGAGCTAGGGTTAGGTTTAATGGTTAGGATTAGGATTAGGGTTAAGGGTTAG
>NW_027183088.1:32500-55000 GCF_041146395.1 Eulemur rufifrons | reverse complement strand
GTTATTTTTAGCTGTAGTGTTAGGGTTAGGGATAAGGGATCCCATTATCATTAAGGGTCTTCCTTACTGTAGGATTAAGGGATAGGCTTAGAGCTAAAGGTTAAGGTTAGGGTCAGTGTTAAGATTTAGGGTGAGGGTTAACAGTTAGGGTAAAGGTTAAGCGTTAGGGTTAGGGATTAGTGATTAGGGTTTTTGGTTAGTGTTAGGGTTAGCTGTTAGGAGTTAGTGTTTTATGAAGGGGTATGGTTAGAATTAGGATTTGGGTTAGAGTTAGGGTGAGGTATAGGGGTTAGGTTTAGGGGTTAGTTTTAGGGTAAAAGGATAGGATTAGGGTTACGGGTTGGGCTTAGGTTTAGGGTTAAAGTTTACTGCTAGGGTTAGGGATAGGGTTCAGGCTTAGCTTTAGGGGTTCTGCTTAGGTTTAGGTGTTAGGTTAGTGTCAGGGTTAGGTCTAGTCGTGAGGGCAAGGTTCAGGGTTATCTTTAAGAGCTAGGGTTAGGTTTCAAGGTTAGGATTAGGATTAGTTTTAAGGGTTAGGGTAAGGCTTAGGGGTTAGGGTGCAGCGTTAGGGTTTTTGTTAGGCATAGCGTTGGGGTTAGAAGTAAGGTTTACTGTCAGTGTTAGGGTTGTAGGTAGGGTTACGGTCAGGGTTAGCGGTTTAGAATTAGGGTTAGGGATTAGGTGTCACAGTGATGAATAGGAGATAGGGTTAGAATTATGGTATAGGGGTTGTTCTCAGGAAATGGGTTATGCATTAACGTTAGGATAAGAGGTTAAAGTTAGGCGCACGGTGAGGTTTACGTGTTAAGGGGAGAAATAGGAACAGGGTTGGGTGTTATGTTCAGGGTTAGGGTTATCTGTTAAAGGTTTTGTTTATGCTTAGCGCACGGGCCCTGTCTGCATTAGGCGGGCGGAGGGAGTTTAGGGGGCTGGGATTGTACCCGGGAACCCACTCTATCATACTCTAGGTATGGGCCCGTGGGTTTCATGCAGGACACAGTGGTAGAGCCTCCTTTCACGCATGGCATGGGAGGATTGCAGGCTTTCTAAACTCTAAGAAAGCAAGAAGTCTGAGAATTAGATTTAGGGTTAGGATTCTGGTTAGGGTTAAGGATGAAGTTTAGTGTTAGGGTGAGGGCTTAGGGTTAGGGCTTAGGGTTAGGGTTAAATGTTACTCTTAGGTTTAACGGTTACACTTTGGTTTAGGGTTGAGGTTTACGGTTAGGGTTAAGATGAGGGGTTAGGGTTTGGTACAGGGTTAGGGTTAAGTGTTAGGTTTAGGGTTGAAGATTAGGATTAGGGTTAGGATTAAAGGTTAGCGTGAGAGTTAACGCTTAGGGTTAAGGTTAACAGTTAGGGTTTAGGGTTAGGCTTAGGGTTAGGGTTCGTTTTAGGGTTAGAGTTATGTACTATGGTTTGTGTTAGAGGTTAGGGTTAGGTTTACTGGTCACGGTGAGGGTTACGTTTAGGGGTTAGCATTAGGGTTAGGGTTAAGGGATAGGATTAGGGTGAAGTGTTGGGCGTAGGGTGAGGGTTTAGTGTTAGGGTTATCATTAAGGATTAGGGGTAGGGTCAGGGTTAAATGCTTGGGTGCGGGTAATGTTTAGGGTCAGGGTTAAGGTTGACAGATAGGGTTAGTGTTAAGGGTTACAGGTAGGTTTAGGGTTCAGGGTTAGAGTTAGCATTAGGGCTTAAGCTTAGGATTAGGCGGTAGGTTCGATTTAGGGTTAGATCTAGGCATTAGGGTAAGGGCTAGCGTTAGGGTTAAGAGATAGGGTTAGGTTTAATGCTTAGGATTAGGGTTAGGGTTTGGGGTTAAAGTAAGTGTTAGGGGTTAGGTTTAAGGATCAAAGGTTAGGGTTATTTTTAGCTGTAGTGTTAGGGTTAGGGATAAGGGATCCCATTAGCATTAAAGGTCTTCCTTACTGTAGGGTTAAGGGTTAGGCTTAGAGTTAAAGGTTAAGGTTAGGGTCAGTGTTAAGATTTAGGGTGAGGGTTAACGGTTAGGGTAAAGGTTAAGGGTTAGGGTTAAGCATTAGTGATTAGGGTTTTTGGTTAGTGTTAGGGTTAGCGGTTAGGAGTTAGTGTTTTATGAAGGGGTATGGTTAGAATTAGGATTGGGTTTAGAGTTAGGGTGAGGTATAGGGTTTAGGTTTAGGGGTTAGTTTTAGGGTAAAAGGATAGGATTAGGGTTACGGGTTGGGCTTAGGTTTAGGGTTAAAGTTCACTGCTAGGGTTAGGGATAGGGTTCAGGGTTAGATTTAGGGGTTCTGGTTAGGGTTAGGTGTTAGGTTAGTGTCAGGGTTAGGTCTAGTCGTTAGGGTAAGGTTTAGGGTTAGCTTTAAGAGCTAGGGTTAGGTTTAGTGGTTAGGATTAGGATTAGGGTTAAGGGTTAGGGTAAGGCTTAGGGGTGAGGGTGAAGGCTTAGGGTCAAGGGTTAGGGTTTTTGTTAGGCATAGCGTTGGGGTTAGAAGTAAGGGTTACTGTCAGTGTTAGGGTTGTAGGTAGGGTTACGGTTAGGGTTAGCGGTTTAGAATTAGGGTTAGGGATTAGGTGTCACAGTGATGACTAGGAGATAGGGTTAGAATTATGGGATAGGGGTTGTTCTCAGGAAATGGGTTATGCATTAACGTTAGGATAAGAGGTTAAAGTTAGGCGCACGGTGAAGTTTACGTGTTAAGGGGAGAAATAGGAACAGGGTTGGGTGTTATGTTCAGGGTTAGGGTTATCTGTTAAAGGTATTGTTTATGCTTAGCGCACGGGCCCTGTCTGCATTAGGCGGGCGGGGGGAGTTTAGGGGGCTGGGATTGTACCCGGGAACCCACTCTATCATACTCTGGGTATGGGCCCGTGGGTTTCATGCAGGACACAGTGGTAGAGCCTCCTTTCCCGCATGGCATGGGAGGATTGCAGGCTTTCTAAACTCTAAGAAAGCAAGAAGTCTGAGAATTAGATTTAGGGTTAGGATTATGGTTAGGGTTAAGGATGAATTTTAGTGTTAGGGAGAGGGCTTAGGGTTAGGGCTTAGGGTTAGGGTTAAAGGTTATATTTAGGTTTAACGGTTACACTTTTTTTTAGGGTTGAGGTTTACGGTTAGGGTTAAGATGAGGGGTTAGGGTTTGGTACAGGGTTAGGGTTAAGTGTTAGGTTTAGGGTTGAAGATTAGGATTAGGGTTAGGATTAAAGGTTACCGTGAGAGTTAACGCTTAGGGTTAAGCTTAAGAGTTAGGGGTTAGGGTTAGGTTTAGGGTTCGTTTTAGGGTTAGATTTATGTGCTATGGTTTGTGTTAGAGGTTAGGGTTAGGTTTACTGGTCACGGTGAGGGTTACGTTTAGGGGTTAGCATTAGGGTTAGGGTTAAGGGACAGGATTAGGGTTAAGTGTTGGGAGTAGGGTGAGGGTTTAGTGTTAGGGTTATCATTAATGATTAGGGGTAGGGTCAGGGTTAAAAGCTTGGGTGCGGGTAATGGTTAGGGTCAGGGTTAAGGTTCACGGATAGGGTTAGTGTTAAGGGTTACGGGTAGGTTTAGGGTTCAGGGTTAGAGTTAGCATTAGAGCTTAAGGTTAGGATTAGGCGGTAGGTTCGATTTAGGGTTAGATCTAGGCATTAGGGTAAGGGCTAGCGTTAGGGTTAAGAGATAGGGTTAGGTTTAATGCTTAGGATTAGGGTTAGGGTTTGGGGTTAAAGTAAGTGTTAGGGGTTAGGTTTAAGGATCAAAGGTTAGGGTTATTTTTAGCTGTAGTGTTAGGGTTAGGGATAAGGGATCCCATTAGCTTTAAGGGTCTTCCTTACTGTAGGGTTAAGGGTTAGGCTTAGAGTTAAAGGTTAAGGTTAGGGTCAGTGTTAAGATTTAGGGTGAGGGTTAACGGTTAGGGTAAAGGTTAAGCGTTAGGGTTAGGGATTAGTGATTAGGGTTTTTGGTTAGTGTTAGGGTTAGCGGTTAGGAGTTAGTGTTTTATGAAGGGGTATGCTCAGAATTAGGATTGGGGTTAGAGTTAGGGTGAGGTATAGGGGTTAGGTTTAGGGGTTAGTTTTAGGGTAAAAGGATAGGATTAGGGTTACGGGTTGGGCTTAGGTTTAGGGTTAAAGTTTACTGCTAGGGTTCGGGATAGGGTTCAGGGTTAGCTTTAGGGGTTCTGGTTAGGGTTAGGTGTTAGGTTAGTGTCAGGGTTAGGTCTAGTCGTGAGGGTAAGGTTTAGGGTTAGCTTTAAGAGCTAGGGTTAGGTTTAATGGTTAGGATTAGGATTAGGGTTAAGGGTTAGGGTAAGGCTTAGGGGTTAGGGTGAAGGGTTAGGGTCAAGGGTTAGGGTTTTTGTTAGTCATAGTGTTGGGGTTAGAAGTAAGGGTTACTGTCAGTGTTAGGGTTGTAGGTAGGGTTACGGTTAGGGTTAGGGGTTTAGAATTAGGGTTAGGGATTAGGTGTCACAGTGATGACTGGGAGATAGGGTTAGAATTCTGGGATAGCGGTTGTTCTCAGGAAATGGGTTATGCATTAACGTTAGGATAAGTTGTTAAAGTTAGGCGCACGGTGAGGTTTACGTGTTAAGGGGAGAAATAGGAACAGGGTTGGGTGTTATGTTCAGGGTTAGCGTTATCTGTTAAAGGTATTGTTTATGCTTAGCGCACGGGCCCTGTCTGCATTAGGCAGGCCGGGGGAGTTTAGGGGGCTGGGATTGTACCCGGGAACCCACTCTATCATACTCTGGGTATGGGCCCGTGGGTTTCATGCAGAACACAGTGGTAGAGCCTCCTTTCACGCATGGCATGGGAGGATTGCAGGCTTTCTAAACTCTAAGAAAGCAAGAAGTCTCAGAATTAGATTTAGGGTTAGGATTCTGGTTAGGGTTAAGGATGAAGTTTAGTGTTAGGGTGAGGGCTTAGGGTTAGGGATTAGGGTTAGGGTTAAAGGATACTCTTAGGTTTAACGGTTACACTTTGGTTTCGGGTTGAGGTTTACGGTTAGGGTTAAGATGAGGGGTTAGCGTTAGGTACAGGGTTAGGGTTAAGTGTTAGGTTTGGGGTTGAAGATTAGGATTAGGGTTAGGATTAAAGGTTAGCGTGAGAGTTAACGCTTAGGGTTAAGGTTAAGAGTTAGGATTTAGGGTTAGGGTTAGGGTTAGGGTTAGTTTTAGGGTTAGAGTTATGTGCTATGGTTTGTGTTAGAGGTTAGGGTTAGGTTTACTGGTGACGGTTATGATTACGTTTAGGGGTTAGCATTAGGGTTAGGGTTATGGTTAAGGGATAGGAATAGGGTTAAGTGCTGGGCTTAGGGTAGGGTTTAGTGTTAGGGTTATCATTAAGGATTATGGTTAGAGTTAGGGTTAAATGCTTGTTGCGGTTAATGGTTATCGTCAGGTATAAGGCTCACGGATAGGGTTAGTGTTAAGGGTTACGGGTAGGTTTAGGGTTCAGGGTTAGAGTTAGCATTAGGGCTTAAGGTTAGGATTAGGCGCTAGGTTAGATTTAGGGTTAGATCTAGGCGTTAGGGTAAGGGCTAGCGTTAGGGTTAAGAGATAGGATTAGGTTTAATGCTTAGGATTAGGGTTAGGGTTTGGGGTTAAAGTAAGTGTTAGGGGTTAGGTTTAAGGATCCAAGGTTAGGGTTATTTTTAGCTGTAGTGTTAGGGTTAGGGATAAGGGATCCCATTAGCATTAAGGGTCTTCCTTACTGTAGGGTTAAGGGTTAGGCTTAGAGTTAAAGGTTAAGGTTAGGGTCAGTGTTAAGATTTAGGGTGAGGGTTAACGGTTAGGGTAAAGGTTAAGCGTTAGGGTTAGGGATTAGTGATTAGGGTTTTTGGTTAGTGTTAGGGTTAGCGGTTAGGAGTTAGTGTTTTATGAAGGGGTATGGTTAGAATTAGGATTGGGGTTAGAATTAGGGTGAGGTATAGGGGTTAGGTTTAGGGGTTAGTTTTAGGGTAAAGGATAGGATTAGGGTTACGGGTTGGGCTTAGGTTTAGGGTTAAAGTTTACTGCTAGGGTTAGGGATAGGGTTCAGGGTTAGCTTTAGGGGTTCTGGTTAGGGTTAGGTGTTAGGTTAGTGTCAGAGTTAGGTCTAGTCGTGAGGGTAAGGTTTAGGGTTAGCTTTAAGAGCTAGGGTTAGGTTTAATGGTTAGGATTAGGATTAGGGTTAAGGGTTAGGGTAAGGCTTAGGGGTTAGGGTGAAGGGTTAGGGTCAAGGGTTAGGGTTTTTGTTAGGCATAGCGTTGGGGTTAGAAGTAAGGGTTACTGTCAGTGTTAGGGTTGTAGGTAGGGTTACGGTTAGGGTTAGCGGTTGAGAATTAGGGTTAGGGATTAGGTTTCACAGTGATGACTAGGAGATAGGGTTAGAATTATGGGATAGGGGTTGTTCTCAGGAAATGGGTTATGCATTAACGTTAGGATAAGAGGTTAAGTTAGGTGCACGGTGAGGTTTACGTGTTAAGGGGAGAAATAGGAACAGGGTTGGGTGTTATGTTCAGGGTTAGGGTTATCTGTTAAAGGTATTGTTTATGCTTAGCGCATGGGCCCTGTCTGCATTAGGCGGGCGGGGGTAGTTTAGGGGGCTGGGATTGTACCCGGGAACCCACTCTATCCTACTCTGGGTATGGGCCCGTGGGTTTCATGCAGGACACAGTGGTAGAGCCTCCTTTCACGCATGGCATGGGAGGATTGCAGGCTTTCTAAACTCTAAGAAAGCAAGAAGTCTGAGAATTAGATTTAGGGTTAGGATTCTGGTTAGGGTTAAGGATGAAGTTTAGTGTTAGGGTGAGGGCTTAGGGTTAGGGATTAGGGTTAGGGTTAAAGGTTACTCTTAGGTTTAACGGTTACACTTTGGTTTAGGGTTGAGGTTTACGGTTAGGGTTAAGATGAGGGGTTAGGGTTTGGTACAGGGTTAGGGTTAAGTGTTAGGTTTAGGGTTGAAGATTAGGATTAGGGTTAGGATTAAAAGTTAGCGTGAGAGATAACGCTTAGTGTTAAGGTTAAGAGTTAGGGTTTAGGGATAGGTTTAGGGTTAGGGTTAGTTTTAGGGTTAGAGTTATGTGCTATGGTTTGTGTTAGAGGTTAGGGTTAGGTTTATTGGTCAGGGTTAGGGTTATGTTTAGGGGGTAGCATTAGGGTTAGGGTTAGGGTTAAGGGATAGGATTAGGGATAAGTGTTGGGCTTAGGGTTAGGGTTTAGTGTTAGGGTTATCATTCAGGATTAGGGTTAGGGTCATGGTTAAATCCTTGGGTGCGGGTAATGGTTAGGGTCAGGGTTAAGGTTCACGGATAGGGTTAGTGTTAAGGGTTATGGGTAGGTTTAGGGTTCAGGGTTAGTGTTAGCATTAGTGCTTAAGGTTAGGATTAGGCGGTAGGTTAGATTTAGGGTTAGATCTAGGCGTTAGGGTAATGGCTAGCGTTAGGGTTAAGAGATAGGGTTAGGTTTAATGCTTAGGATTAGGGTTAGGGTTTGGGGTTAAAGTAAGTGTTAGGGGTTAGGTTTAAGGATCAAAGCTTAGGGTTATTTTTAGCTGTAGTGTTAGGGTTAGGGATAAGGGATCCCATTAGCATTAAGGGTCTTCCTTACTGTAGGGTTAAGGGTTAGGCTTAGAGTTAAAGGTTAAGGTTAGGGTCAGTGTTAAGATTTAGGGTGAGGGTTAACGGTTAGGGTAAAGGTTAAGCGTTAGGGTTAGGGATTAGTGATTAGGGTTTTTGGTTAGTGTTAGGGTTAGCGGTTAGGAGTTAGTGTTTTATGAAGGGGTATGGCTAGAATTAGGATTGGGGTTAGAGTTAGGGTGAGGTATAGGGGTTAGGTTTAGGGGTTAGTTTTAGGGTAAAAGGATAGGATTAGGGTTACGGGTTGGGCTTAGGTTTAGGGTTAAAATTTACTGCTAGGGTTAGGGATAGGGTTCAGGGTTAGCTTTAGGGGTTCTGGTTAGGGTTAGGTGTTAGGTTAGTGTCAGGGTTAGGTCTAGTCGTGAGGGTAAGGTTTAGGGTTAGCTTCAAGAGCTAGGGTTAGGTTTAATGGTTAGGATTAGGATTAGGGTTAAGGGTTAGGGTAAGGCTTAGGGGTTAGGGTGAAGGGTTAGGGTCAAGGGTTAGTGTTTTTGTTAGGCATAGCGTTGGGGTTAGAAGTAAGGGTTACTGTCAGTGTTAGGGTTGTAGGTAGGGTTACGGTTAGGGTTAGCGGTTTAGAATTAGGGTTAGGGATTAGGTGTCACAGTGATGACTAGGAGATAGGGTTAGAATTATGGGATAGGGGTTGTTCTCAGGAAATGGGTTATGCATTAACGTTAGGATAAGAGATTAAAGTTAGGCGCACGGTGAGGTTTACGTGTTAAGGGGAGAAATAGGAACAGGGTTGGGTGTTATGTTCAGGGTTAGGGTTATCTGTTAAAGGTATTGTTTATGCTTAGCGCACGGGCCCTGTCTGCATTAGGCGGGCTGGGGGAGTTTAGGGGGCTGGGATTGTACCCGGGAACCCACTCTATCATACTCTGGGTATGGGCCCGTGGGTTTCATGCAGGACACAGTGGTAGAGCCTCCTTTCACGCATGGCATGGGAGGATTGCAGGCTTTCTAAACTCTAAGAAAGCAAGAAGTCTCAGAATTAGATTTAGGGTTAGGATTCTGGTTAGGGTTAAGGATGAAGTTTAGTGTTAGGGTGAGGGCTTAGGGTTAGGGATTAGGGTTAGGGTTAAAGGTTACTCTTAGGTTTAACGGTTACACTTTGGTTTAGGGTTGAGGTTTACGGTTAGGGTTAAGATGAGGGGTTAGGGTTTGGTACAGGGTTAGGGTTAAGTGTTAGGTTTAGTGTTGAAGATTAGGATTAGGGTTAGGATTAAAGGTTAGCGTGAGAGTTAACGCTTAGGGTTAAGGTTAAGAGTTAGGGTTTAGGGTTAGGGTTAGGGTTAGTTTTAGGTTTAGAGTTATGTGCTATGGTTTGTGTTAGAGGTTAGGGTTAGGTTTACTGGTCATGGTTAGGGTTACGTTTAGGGGTTAGCATTAGGGTTAGGGTTAAGGTTAAGGGATAGGATTAGGGTTAAGTGTTGGGCTTAGGGTTAGGGTTTAGTGTTAAGGTTACCATTAAGGATTAGGGTTAGGGTCAGGGTTAAATGCTTGGGTGCGGGTAATGGTTAGGGTCAGGGTTTAGGTTCACGGATAGGGTTAGTGTTTAGGGTTACGGGTAGGTTTCGGGTTCAGGGTTAGTGTTAGCATTAGGGCTTAAGGTTAGGATTAGGCGGTAGGTTAGATTTAGGGTTAGATCTAGGCGTTATGGTAAAGGCTAGCGTTAGGGTTAAGAGATAGGGTTAGGTTTACTGCTTAGGATTAGGGTTAGGGTTTGGGGTTAAAGTGTTAGGGGTTAGGTTTAAGGATCAAAGGTTAGGGTTATTTTTAGCTGTAGTGTTAGGGTTAGGGATAAGGGATCCCATTAGCATTAATGGTCTTCCATACTCTAGGGTTAATGGTTAGGCTTAGAGTTTAAGGTTAAGGTTAAGGTCAGTGTTAAGATTTAGGGTGAGGGTTAACGGTTAGGGTAAAGGTTAAGCGTTGGGGTTAGGGATTAGTGATTAGGGTTTTTGGTTAGTGTTTGGGTTAGGGGTTAGGAGTTAGTGTTTGATGAAGGGGTATGGTTAGAATTAGGATTGGGGTTAGAGTTAGGGTGAGGTATAGGGGTTAGGTTTAGGGGTTAGTTTTAGGGTAAAAGGATAGGATTAGGGTTACGGGTTGGGCTTTGGTTAGGGTTAAAGTTTACTGCTGGGGTTAGGGATAGGGTTCAGGGTTAGCTTTAGGGGTTCTGGTTAGGGTTAGGTGTTAGTTTAGTGTCAGGGTTAGGTCTAGTCGTGAGGGTAAGGTTTAGGGTTAGCTTTAAGAGCTAGGGTTAGGGTTAGTTTCAGGGTTAGAGTTATGTGCTATGGTTTGTGTTAGAGGTTAGGGTTAGGTTTACTGGTCAAGGTTAGGGTTACGTTTAGGGGGTAGCATTAGGGTTAGGGTTAGGGTTAGGGTTAAGGTATAGGATTAGGGTTAAGTTTTGGGCTTAGGGTTAGGGTTTAGTGTTAAGGTTAGCATTAAGAATGAGGGTTAGGGTCAGGGTTAAATGCTTGGGTGTGGGTAATGGTTAGGGTCAGGGTTAAGATTTACGGATAGGGTTAGTGTTAAGGGTTATGGGTAGGTTTAGGGTTCAGGGTTAGTGTTAGCATTAGTGCTTAAGGTTAGGATTAGGCGGTAGGTTAGATTTAGTGTTAGATCTAGGCGTTAGGGTAATGGCTAGCGTTAGGGTTAAGAGATAGGGTTAGGTTTAATGCTTAGGATTAGGGTTAGGGTTTGGGGTTAAAGTAAGTGTTAGGGGTTAGGTTTAAGGATCAAAGCTTAGGGTTATTTTTAGCTGTAGTGTTAGGGTTAGGGATAAGGGATCCCATTAGCATTAAGGGTCTTCCTTACTGTAGGGTTAAGGGTTAGGCTTAGAGTTAAAGGTTAAGGTTAGGGTCAGTGTTAAGATTTAGGGTGAGGGTTAACGGTTAGGGTAAAGGTTAAGCGTTAGGGTTAGGGATTAGTGATTAGGGTTTTTGGTTAGTGTTAGGGTTAGCGGTTAGGAGTTAGTGTTTTATGAAGGGGTATGGTTAGAATTAGGATTGGGGTTAGAGTTAGGGTGAGGTATAGGGGTTAGGTTTAGGGGTTAGTTTTAGGGTAAAAGGATAGGATTAGGGTTACGGGTTGGGCTTAGGTTTAGGGTTAAAATTTACTGCTAGGGTTAGGGATAGGGTTCAGGGTTAGCTTTAGGGGTTCTAGTTAGGGTTAGGTGTTAGGTTAGTGTCAGGGTTAGGTCTAGTCGTGAGGGTAAGGTTTAGGGTTAGCTTCAAGAGCTAGGGTTAGGTTTAATGGTTAGGATTAGGATTAGGGTTAAGGGTTAGGGTAAGGCTTAGGGGTTAGGGTGAAGGGTTAGGGTCAAGGGTTAGTGTTTTTGTTAGGCATAGCGTTGGGGTTAGAAGTAAGGGTTACTGTCAGTGTTAGGATTGTAGGTAGGGTTACGGTTAGGGTTAGCGGTTTAGAATTAGGGTTAGGGATTAGGTGTCACAGTGATGACTAGGAGATAGGGTTAGAATTATGGGATAGGGGTTGTTCTCAGGAAATGGGTTATGCATTAACGTTAGGATAAGAGATTAAAGTTAGGCGCACGGTGAGGTTTACGTGTTAAGGGGAGAAATAGGAACAGGGTTGGGTGTTATGTTCAGGGTTAGGGTTATCTGTTAAAGGTATTGTTTATGCTTAGCGCACGGGCCCTGTCTGCATTAGGCGGGCTGGGGGAGTTTAGGGGGCTGGGATTGTACCCGGGAACCCACTCTATCATACTCTGGGTATGGGCCCGTGGGTTTCATGCAGGACACAGTGGTAGAGCCTCCTTTCACGCATGGCATGGGAGGATTGCAGGCTTTCTAAACTCTAAGAAAGCAAGAAGTCTCAGAATTAGATTTAGGGTTAGGATTCTGGTTAGGGTTAAGGATGAAGTTTAGTGTTAGGGTGAGGGCTTAGGGTTAGGGATTAGGGTTAGGGTTAAAGGTTACTCTTAGGTTTAACGGTTACACTTTGGTTTAGGGTTGAGGTTTACGGTTAGGGTTAAGATGAGGGGTTAGGGTTTGGTACAGGGTTAGGGTTAAGTGTTAGGTTTAGTGTTGAAGATTAGGATTAGGGTTAGGATTAAAGGTTAGCGTGAGAGTTAACGCTTAGGGTTAAGGTTAAGAGTTAGGGTTTAGGGTTAGGGTTAGGGTTAGTTTTAGGTTTAGAGTTATGTGCTATGGTTTGTGTTAGAGGTTAGGGTTAGGTTTACTGGTCATGGTTAGGGTTACGTTTAGGGGTTAGCATTAGGGTTAGGGTTAAGGTTAAGGAATAGGATTAGGGTTAAGTGTTGGGCTTAGGGTTAGGGTTTAGTGTTAAGGTTAGCATTAAGGATTAGGGTTAGGGTCAGGGTTAAATGCTTGGGTGCGGGTAATGGTTAGAGTCAGGGTTTAGGTTCACGGATAGGGTTAGTGTTAAGGGTTACGGGTAGGTTTCGGGTTCAGGGTTAGTGTTAGCATTAGGGCTTAAGGTTAGGATTAGGCGGTAGGTTAGATTTAGGGTTAGATCTAGGCGTTATGGTAAAGGCTAGCGTTAGGGTTAAGAGATAGGGTTAGGTTTACTGCTTAGGATTAGGGTTAGGGTTTGGGGTTAAAGTGTTAGGGGTTAGGTTTAAGGATCAAAGGTTAGGGTTATTTTTAGCTGTAGTGTTAGGGTTAGGGATAAGGGATCCCATTAGCATTAAGGGTCTTCCATACTCTAGGGTTAATGGTTAGGCTTAGAGTTAAAGGTTAAGGTTAAGGTCAGTGTTAAGATTTAGGGTGAGGGTTAACGGTTAGGGTAAAGGTTAAGCGTTGGGGTTAGGGATTAGTGATTAGGGTTTTTGGTTAGTGTTTGGGTTAGGGGTTAGGAGTTAGTGTTTGATGAAGGGGTATGGTTAGAATTAGGATTGGGGTTAGAGTTAGGGTGAGGTATAGGGGTTAGGTTTAGGGGTTAGTTTTAGGGTAAAAGGATAGGATTAGGGTTACGGGTTGGGCTTTGGTTAGGGTTAAAGTTTACTGCTGGGGTTAGGGATAGGGTTCAGGGTTAGCTTTAGGGGTTCTGGTTAGGGTTAGGTGTTAGTTTAGTGTCAGGGTTAGGTCTAGTCGTGAGGGTAAGGTTTAGGGTTAGCTTTAAGAGCTAGGGTTAGGGTTAGTTTCAGGGTTAGAGTTATGTGCTATGGTTTGTGTTAGAGGTTAGGGTTAGGTTTACTGGTCAAGGTTAGGGTTACGTTTAGGGGGTAGCATTAGGGTTAGGGTTAGGGTTAGGGTTAAGGTATAGGATTAGGGTTAAGTTTTGGGCTTAGGGTTAGGGTTTAGTGTTAAGGTTAGCATTAAGGATGAGGGTTAGGGTCAGGGTTAAAAGCTTGGGTGTGGGTAATGGTTAGGGTCAGGGTTAAGGTTTACGGATAGGGTTAGTGTTAAGGGTTACGGGTAGGTTGAGGGTTTAGGGTTAGAGTTAGCATTAGGTCTTAAGGTTAGGATTAGGCGGTAGGTTATATTTAGGTTTAGATCTAGGCGTTAGGGTAAGGGCTAGCGTTAGGGTTAAGAGATAGGGTTAGGTTTAATGCTTAGGATTAGGGTTAGGGTTTGGGGTTAAAGTAAGTGTTAGGGGTTAGGTTTAAGGATCCAAGGTTAGGGTTATTTTTAGCTGTAGTGTTAGGGTTAGGGATAAGGGATCCCATTAGCATTAAGGGTCTTCCTTACTGTAGGGTTAAGGGTTAGGCTTAGAGTTAAAGGTTAAGTTTAGGGTCAAGGTTAAGATTTAGGGTGAGGGTTAACGGTTAGGGTAAAGGTTAAGCGTTAGGGTTAGGGATTACTCATTAGGGTTTTTGGTTAGTGTTAGGGTTAGCGGTTAGGAGTTAGTGTTTTATGAAGGGGTATGGTTAGAATTAGGATTTGGGTTAGAGTTAGGGTGAGGTATAGGGGTTAGGTTTAGGGGTTAGTTTTAGGGTAAAAGGATAGGATTAGGGTTACGGGTTGGGCTTAGGTTTAGGGTTAAAGTTTACTGCTAGGGTTAGGGATAGGGTTCAGCGTTAGCTTTAGGGTTTCTGGTTAGCGTTAGGTGTTAGGTTAGTGTCAGGGTTAGGTCTAGACGTGAGGGTAAGGTTTAGGGTTAGCTTTAAGAGCTAGGGTTAGGTTTAATGGTTAGGATTAGGATTAGGGTTAAGGGTTAGGGTAAGGCTTAGGGGTTAGGGTGAATGGTTAGGGTCAAGGGTTAGGGTTTTTGTTAGGCCTAGCGTTGGGGTTAGAAATACGGGTTACTGTCAGTGTTAGGGTTGTAGGTAGGGTTACGGTTAGGGTTAGCGGTTTAGAATTAGGGTTAGGGATTAGGTGTCACAGTGATGACTAGGAGATAGGGTTAGAATTATGGGATAGGGGTTGTTCTCAGGAAATGGGTTATGCATTAACGTTAGGATAAGAGGTTAAAGTTAGGCGCACGGTGAGGTTTACGTGTTAAGGGGAGAAATAGGAACAGGGTTGGGTGTTATGTTCAGGGTTAGGGTTATCTGTTAAAGTTATTGTTTATGCTTAGCGCACGGGCCCTGTCTGCATTAGGCGGCCGGGGGGAGTTTAGGGGGCTGGGATTGTACCCGGGAACCCACTCTATCATACTCTGGGTATAGGCCCGTGGGTTTCATGCAGGACACAGTGGTAGAGCCTCCTTTCACGCATTGCATGGGAGGATTGCAGACTTTCTAAACTCTAAGAAAGCAAGAAGTCTGAGAATTAGATTTAGGGTTAGGATACTGGTTAGGGTTAAGGATGAAGTTTAGTGTTAGGGTGAGGGCTTAGGGTTAGGGATTAGGGTTAGGGTTAAAGGTTACTCTTAGGTTTAACGGTTACACTTTAATTTAGGGTTGAGGTTTACGTTTAGGCTTAAGATGAGGGGTTAGGGTTTGGTACAGGGTTAGGGTTAAGTGTTAGGTTTAGGGTTGAAGATTAGGATTAGGGTTAGGAATAAAGGTTAGCATGAGAGTTAACGCTTAGTGTTAAGGTTATGAGTTAGGGGTTAGGGTTAGGGTTAGGGTTAGTTTTAGGTTTAGAGTTATGTGCTATGGTTTGTGTTAGAGTTTAAGGTTAGGTTTATTGGTCACGGTTAGGGTTATGTTTAGGGGTTAGTATTAGGGTCAGGGTTAGGGTTAGGGTTAAGGGATAGGTTTAGGGTTAAGTGTTGGGCTTAGGGTTAGGGTTTAGTGTTAGGGTTAGCATTAAGGATTAGGGTTAGGGTCAGGGTTAAATGCTTGGGTGCGGGTAATGGTTAGGGTCAGGGTTTAGGTTCACGGATAGGGTTAGTGTTAAGGGTTACGGGTAGGTTTAGGGTTCAGGGTTAGTGTTAGCATTAGGGCTTAAGGTTAGGATTAGGCGGTAGTTTAGATTTAGGGTTAGATCTAGGCGTTAGGGTAAGGGCTAGCGTTAGGGTTAAGAGATAGTGTTAGGTTTAATGCTTAGGTTTAGGGTTAGGGTTTGGGGTTAAAGTAAGTGTTAGGGATTAGGTTTAAGGATCCAAGGTTAGGGTTATTTTTAGCTGTAGTGTTAGGGTTAGGGATAAGGGATCGCATTAGCATTAAGGGTCTTCCTTACTGTAGGGTTAAGGGTTAGGCTTAGAGTTAAAGGTTAAGGTTAAGGTCAGGGTTAAGATTTAAGGTGAGGTTTAACGGTTTTGGTAAAGGTTAAGCGTTAGGGTTAGGGATTAGTGATTAGGGTTTTTGGTTAGTGTTAGGGTTAGCGGTTAGGAGTTAGTGTTTTATGAAGGGGTATGGTTAGAATTAGGATTGGGATGAGAGTTAGGGTGAGGTATAGGGGTTAGGTTTAGGGGTTAATTTTAGGGTAAAAGGATAGGATTAGAGTTACGGGTTGGGCTTAGGTTTAGGGTTAAAGTTTACTGCTGGGGTTAGGGATAGGTTTCCGGGTTAGCTTTAGGGGTTCTGGTTAGGGTTAGGTGTTAGGTTAGTGTCAGGGTTAGGTCTAGTCGTGAGGGTAAGGTTTAGGGTTAGCTTTAAGAGCTAGGGTTAGGTTTAATGGTTAGGATTAGGATTAGGTTTAAGGGTTAGGGTAAGGCTTAAGGGTTAGGGTGAAGTGTTAGGGTCAAGGGTTAGGGTTTTTGTTATGCTTAGCGTTGGGGTTAGAAGTAAGGGTTACTGTCAGTGTTAGGGTTGTAGGTCGGGTTCCGGGTAGGGTTAGCGGTTTAGAATTAGGGTTAGGGATTAGGTGTCACAGTGATGACTAGGAGATAGGGTTAGAATTATGGGATAGGTGTTGTTCTCAGGAAATGGGTTATGCATTAACGTTAGGATAAGAGGTTAAAGTTAGGCGCACGGTGAGGTTTACGTGTTAAGGGGAGAAATAGGAACAGGGTTGGGTGTTATGTTCAGGGTTAGGGTTATCTGTTAAAGGTATTGTTTATGCTTAGCGCACGGGCCCTGTCTGCATTAGGCGGGCGGGGGGAGTTTAGGGGGCTGGGATTGTACCCGGGAACCCACTCTATCATACTCTGGGTATGGGCCCGTGGGTTTCATGCAGGACACAGTGGTAGAGCCTCCTTTCACGCATGGCATGGGAGGATTGCAGGCTTTCTAAACTCTAAGAAAGCAAGAAGTCTGAGAATTAGATTTAGGGTTAGGATTCTGGTTAGGGTTAAGGATGAAGTTTAGTGTTAGGGTGAGGGCTTAGGGTTAGGGAATAGGATTAGGGTTAAAGGTTACACTTAGGTTTAACGGTTACACTTTGGTTTAGGGTTGAGGTTTACGGTTAGGGTTAAGATGAGGGGTTAGTGTTTGGTACAGGGTTAGGGTTAAGTGTTAGGTTTAGGGTTGAAGATTAGGATTAGGGTTAGGATTAAAGGTTAGCGTGAGAGTTAAGGCTTAGTGTTAAGGTTAAGTGTTAGGGTTTAGGGTTAGGGTTAGGGTTAGTTTAAGGGTTAGAGTTATGTGCTATGGTTTGTGTTAGAGGTTAGGGTTAGGTTTACTAGTCACGGTTAGGGTTACTTTTAGGGGTTACCATTAGGGTTAGGGTTAGGGTTAGGGTTAAGGGATAGGATTAGGGTTAAGTGTTGGGCTTAGGGTTAGGGTTTAGTGTTAAGGTTAGCATTAAGGATTAGGGTTAGGGTCAGGGTTAAATGCTTGGGTGCGGGTAATGATTAGGGTCAAGGTGAAGGTTCACGGATAGGGTTAGTGTTAAGGGTTACGGGTAGGTTTAGGGTTCAGGGTTAGTGTTAGCATTAGGGCTTAAGGTTAGGATTAGGCGGTAGGTTAGATTTAGGGTTAGATCTAGGCATTAGGGTAAGGGCTAGTGTTAGGGTTAAGAGGTAGGGTTAGGTTTAATGCTTAGGGTTAGGTTTAGGGTTTGGGGTTAAAGTAAGTTTTAGGGGTTAGGTTTAAGGATCAAAGATTAGACTTATTTTTAGCTGTACTGTGAGGGTTAGGGATAAGGGATCCCATTAGCATTAAAGGTCTTCCTTACTGTAGGTATAAGGGTTAGGTTTAGAGTTAAAGGTTCAGGTTAGGGTCAGTGTTAAGATTTAGGGTGAGGGTTAACGGTTAGGGTAAAGGTTAAGCGTTAGGGTTAGGGATTAGTGATTAGGGTTTTTGGTTAGTGTTAGGGTTAGCGGTTAGGAGTTAGTGTTTTATGAAGGGGTATGGTTAGAATTAGGATTGGGGTTAGAGTTAGGGTGAGGTATAGGGGTTAGGTTTAGGAGTTAGTTTTAGGGTAAAAGGATAGGATTAGGGTTACGGGTTGGGCTTAGGTTTAGGGTTAAAGTTTACTGCTGGGGTTAGGGATAGGGTTCAGGGTGAGCTTTAGGGGTTCTGGTTAGGGTTAGGTGTTAGGTTAGTGTCAGGGTTAGGTCTAGTCGTGAGGGTAAGGTTTAGGGTTAGCTTTAAGAGCTAGGGTTAGGTTTAATGGTTAGGATTAGGATTAGGGTTAAGGGTTAGGGTAAGGCTTAGGGGTTAGGGTGAAGGGTTAGAGTCAAGGGTTAGGGTTTTTGTTAGGCATAGCGTTGGGGTTAGAAGAAAGGGTTACTGTCAGTGTTAGGGTTGTAGGTAGGGTTACGGTTAGGGTTAGCGGTTTAGAATTAGGGTTAGGGATTAGGTGTCACAGTGATTACTAGGAGATAGGGTTAGAATTATGGGATGGGGTTGTTCTCAGGAAATGGGTTATGCATTAACGTTAGGATAAGAGGTTAAAGTGAGGTGCACGGTAAGGTTTACGTGTTAAGGGGAGAAATAGGAACAGGGTTGGGTGTTATGTTCAGGGTTAAGGTTATCTGTTAAAGGTATTGTTTATGCTTAGCGCACGGGCCCTGTCTGCATTAGGCGGGCGGGGGGAGTTTAGGGGGCTGGGATTGTACCCGGGAACCCACTCTACCATACTCTGGGTATGGGCCCGTGGGTTTCATGCAGGACACAGTGGTAGAGCCTCCTTTCACGCATGGCATGGGAGGATTGCAGGCTTTCTAAACTCTAAGAAAGCAAGAAGTCTGAGAATTAGATTTAGGGTTAGGATTCTGGTTAGGGTTAAGGATGAAGTTTAGTGTTAGGGTGAGGGCTTAGGGTTAGGGATTAGGGTTAGGGTTAAATGTTACTCTTAGGTTTAACGGTTACACTTTAATTTAGGGTTGAGGTTTACGTTTAGGCTTAAGATGAGGGGTTAGGGTTTGGTACAGGGTTAGGGTTAAGTGTTAGGTTTAGGGTTGAAGATTAGGATTAGGGTTAGGATTAAAGGTTAGCGTGAGAGTTAACGCTTAGGGTTAAGGTTAAGAGTTAGGGTTTAGGGTTAGAGTTAGGGTTAGTTTTAGGGTTAGAGTTATGTGCTATGGTTTGTGTTAGAGGTTAGGGTTAGGTTTACTGGTCAGGGTTAGGGTTAGGTTTAGGGGTTAGCATTAGGGTTAGGGTTAGGGTTAGGGTTAAGGGATAGGATTAGGGTTAAGTGTTGGGCTTAGGGTTAGGGTTTAGTGTTAAGGTTAGCATTATGGATTAGGATTAGGGTCAGGGTTAAATGCTTGGGTGCGGGTAATGGTTAGGGTCAGGGTTTAGGTTCACGGATAGTGTTAGTGTTAACGGTTACGGGTAGGTTTAGGGTTCAGGGTTAGTGTTAGCATTAGGGCTTAAGGTTAGGATTAGGCGGTAGGTTAGATTTAGGGTTAGATCTAGGCGTTAGGGTAAGGGGTAGCGTTAGGGTTAAGAGATAGGGTTAGGTTTAATGCTTAGGATTAGGGTTAGGGTTTGGGGTTAAAGTAAGTGTTAGGGGTTGGGTTTAAGGATCCAAGGTTAGGGTTATTTTTGGCTGTAGTGTTAGGGTTAGGGATAAGGGATCCCATTAGCATTAAGGGTCTTCCTTACTGTAGGGTTAAGGGTTAGGCTTAGAGTTAAAGGTTAAGGTTAGGGTCAGGGTTAAGATTTAGGGTGAGGGTTAACGGTTAGGGTAAAGGTTAAGCATTAGGGTTAGGTATTAGTGATTAGGGTTTTTGGTTACTCTTAGGGTTAGCGGTTAGGAGTTAGTGTTTTATGAAGGGGTATGGTTAGAATTAGGATTGGGGTTAGATTTAGGGTGAGGATTAGGTGTTAGGTTTAGGGATTAGTTTTAGGGTAAAAGGATAGGATTAGGGTTACGGGTTGGGCTTAGGTTTAGGGTTAAAGTTTACTGCTAGGGTTAGGGATAGGGTTCAGGGTGAGCTTTAGGGGTTCTGGTTAGGGTTAGGTGTTAGGTTAGTGTCAGGGTTAGGTCTAGTCGTGAGGGTAAGGTTTAGGGTTAGCTTTAAGAGCTAGGGTTAGGTTTAATGGTTATGATTAGGATTAGGGTTAAGGGTTACGGTAAGGCTTAGGGGTTAGCGTGAAGGGTTAGGGTTAAGGGTTAGGGTTTTTGTTAGGCATAGCGTTGGGGTTAGAAGTAAGGGTTACTGTCAGTGTTAGGGTTGTAGGTAGGGTTACGGTTAGGGTTAGCGGTTTAGAATTAGGGTTAGGGATTAGGTGTCACAGTGATGACTAGGAGATAGGGTTAGAATTATGGGATGGGGTTGTTCTCAGGAAATGGGTAATTCATTAACGTTAGGATAAGAGGTTAAAGTTAGGCTCACGGTGAGGTTTACGTGTTTAGGGGAGAAATAGGAACAGGGTTGGGTGTTATGTTCAGGGTTAGGGTTATCTGTTAAAGGTATTGTTTATGCTTAGCGCACGGGCCCTGTCTGCATTAGGCGGGCGGGGGGAGTTTAGGGGGCTGGGATTGTACCCGGGAACCCACTCTATCATACTCTGGGTATGGGCCCGTGGGTTTCATGCAGGACACAGTGGTAGAGCCTCCTTTCACGCATGGCATGGGAGGATTGCAGGCTTTCTAAACTCTAAGAAAGCAAGAAGTCTGAGAATTAGATTTAGGGTTAGGATTCTGGTTAGGGTTAAGGATGAAGTTTAGTGTTAGGGTGAGGGCTTAGGGTTAGGGATTAGGGTTAGGGTTAAAGGTTACTCTTAGGTTTAACGGTTACACTTTAATTTAGGGTTCAGGTTTACGTTTAGGCTTAAGATGAGGGGTTAGGGTATGGTACAGGGTTAGCGTTAAGTGTTAGGTTTAGGGTTGAAGATTAGGATTAGGGTTAGGATTAAAGGTTAGCGTGAGAGTTAACGCTTAGGGTTAAGGTTAAGAGTTAGGGTTTAGGGTTAGGTTTAGGGTTAGTTTTAGGGTTAGAGTTATGTGCTATGGTTTGTGTTAGAGGTTAGGGTTAGGTTTACTGGTCATGGTTAGGGTTACGTTTAGGGGTTAGCATTAGGGTTAGGGTTAGGGTTAAGGTTAAGGGTTAGGATTAGGGTTAAGTGTTGGGCTTAGGGTTAGGGTTTAGTGTTAAGGTTAGCATTAAGGATTAGTGTTAGGGTCAGGGTTAAATGCTTGGGTGCGGGTAATGGTTAGGGTCAGGGTTTAGATTCACGGATAGCGTTAGTGTTAAGGGTTACGGGTAGGTTTAGGGTTTAGGGTTAGTGTTAGCATTAGGGCTTAAGGTTAGGATTAGGCGGTAGGTTAGATTTAGGGTTAGATCTAGGCGTTAGGGTAAGGGCTAGCGTTAGGGTTAAGAGATAGGGTTAGGTTTAATGCTTAGGATTAGGGTTAGGGTTTGGGGTTAACGTAAGTGTTAAGGGTTGGGTTTAAGGATCCGAGGTTAGGGTTATTTTTGGCTGTAGTGTTAGGGTTAGGGATAAGGGATCCCATTAGCATTAAGGGTCTTCCTTACTGTAGGGTTAAGGGTTAGGCTTAGAGTTAAAGGTTAAGTTTAGGGTCAGGGTTAAGATTTAGGGTGAGGGTTAACGGTTAGGGTAAAGGTTAAGCGTTAGGGTTAGGTATTAGTGATTAGGGTTTTTGGTTAGTGTTAGGGTTAGCGGTTAGGAGTTAGTGTTTTATGAAGGGGTATGGTTAGAATTAGGATTGGGGTTAGAGTTAGGGTGAGGTATAGGGGTTAGGTTTAGGGGTTAGTTTTAGGATAAAGGATAGGATTAGGGTTACGGGTTGGGCTTAGGTTTAGGGTTAAAGTTTACTGCTAGGGTTCGGGATAGGGTTCAGGGTTAGCTTTAGGGGTTCTGGTTAGGGTTAGGTGTTAGGTTAGTGTCAGGGTTAGGTCTAGTCGTTAGGGTAAGGTTTAGGGTTAGCTTTAAGAGCTAGGGTTAGTTTTAATGGTTAGGATTAGGATTAGGGTTAAGGGTTACGGTAAGGCTTAGGGGTTAGGGTGAAGGGTTAGGGTCAAGGGTTAGGGTTTTTGTTAGGCATAGTGTTGGGGTTAGAAGTAAGGGTTACTGTCAGTGTTAGGGTTGTAGGTAGGGTTACGGTTAGGGTTAGCGGTTTAGAATTAGGGTTATGGATTAGGTGTCACAGTGATGACTAGGAGATAGGGTTACAATTATGGGATGGGGTTGTTCTCAGGAAATGGGTAATTCATTAACGTTAGGATAAGAGGTTAAAGTTAGGCGCACGGCGAGGTTTACGTGTTAAGGGGAGAAATAGGAACAGAGTTGGGTGTTATGTTCAGGGTTAGGGTTATCTGTTAAAGGTATTGTTTATGCTTAGCGCACGGGCCCTGTCTGCATTAGGCGGGCGGGGGGAGTTTAGGGGGCTGGGATTGTACCCGGGAACCCACTCTATCATACTCTGGGTATGGGCCCGTGGGTTTCATGCAGGACACAGTGGTAGAGCCTCCTTTCACGCATGGCATGGGAGGATTGCAGGCTTTCTAAACTCTAAGAAAGCAAGAAGTCTGAGAATTAGATTTAGGGTTAGGATTCTGGTTAGGGTTAAGGATGAAGTTTAGTGTTAGGGTGAGGGCTTAGGGTTAGGGATTAGGGTTACGGTTAAAGATTACTCTTATTTTTAATGGTTACACTTTGGTTTAGAGTTGAGGGTTACGGTTAGGGTTAAGATGAGGGGTTAGGGTTTGGTACAGAGTTAGGGTTAAGTGTTAGCTTTAGGGTTGAAGATTAGGATTAGGGTTAGGATTAAAGGTTAGCGTGAGAGTTAACGCTTAGGGTTAAGGTTAAGAGTTAGTGTTTAGGGTTAGGGTTAGGGATAGGGTTAGTTTTAGGTGTAGACTTATGTGCTATGGTTTGTGTTAGAGGTTAGGGTTAGGTTTACTGGTCACTGTTAGGTTTAGTTTAGGGGGTAGCATTAGGGTTAGGGTTAGGTTTAAGGGATAGGATTAGGGTTAAGTGTTGGGCGTAGGGTTAGGGTTTAGTGTTAGGGTTAGCATTAAGGATTAGGGTTAGGGTCAGGGTTAAATGCTTGGGTGCGGGTAATGGTTAGGGTCAGGGTTAAGGTTCACGGATAGGGTTAGTGTTAAGGGTTACGGGTAGGTTTAGGGTTCAGGGTTAGTGTTAGCATTAGGGCTTAAGGTTAGGATTAGGCGGTAGGTTAGATTCAGGGTTAGAACTAGGCGTTAGGGTAAGGGCTAGCGTTAGGGTTAAGGGATAGGGTTAGGTTTAA
>NW_027183088.1:22500-27500 GCF_041146395.1 Eulemur rufifrons | reverse complement strand
TTAGCTGTAGTGTTAGGGTTAGGGATAAGGGATCCCATTAGCATTAAGGGTCTTCCTTACTGTGGGGTTAAGGGTTAGGCTTAGAGTTAAAGTTTCAGGTTAGGGTCAGTGTTAAGATTTAGGGTGAGGGTTTACGGTTAGGGTAAAGGTTAAGCGTTAGGGTTAGGGATTAGTGATTAGGATTTTTGGTTAGTGTTAGGGTTAGCGGTTAGGAGTTAGTGTTTTATGAAGGGGTATGTTTAGAATTAGGATTGGGGTTAGAGTTAGGGTGAGGTATAGGGGTTAGGTTTAGGGGTTAGTTTTAGGGTAAAAGGATAGGATTAGGGTTACGGGTTGGGCTTAGGTTTAGGGTTAAAGTTTACTGCTAGGGTTAGGGATAGGGTTCAGGGTTAGCTTTAGGGGTTCTGGTTAGGGTTAGGTGTTAGGTTAGTGTCAGCGTTAGATAAAGTCGTGAAGGTAAGGTTTAGGGTTAGCTTTAAGAGCTAGGGTTAAGTTTAATGGTTAGGATTAGGATTAGGGTTAAGGGTTAGGGTAAGGCTTAGGGGTTAGGGTGAAGGTTTAGGGTTTTTGTTAGGCATAGCGTTGGGGTTAGAAGTAAGGGTTACTGTCAGTGTCAGGGTTGTAGGTAGGGTTACGGTTAGGGTTAGCGGTTTAGAATTAGGGTTAGGGATTAGGTGTCACAGTGATGACTAGGAGATAGGGTTAGAATTATGGGATAGGGGTTGTTCTCAGGAAATGGGTTATGCATTAACGTTAGGATAAGAGGTTAAAGTTAGGCGCACGGTGAGGTTTACGTGTTAAGGGGAGAAATAGGAACAGGGTTGGGTGTTATGTTCAGGGTTAGGGTTATCTGTTAAAGGTATTGTTTATGCTTAGCG
Source organism: Eulemur rufifrons (assembly GCF_041146395.1). Taxonomy (NCBI): domain Eukaryota; kingdom Metazoa; phylum Chordata; class Mammalia; order Primates; family Lemuridae; genus Eulemur; species Eulemur rufifrons. The sequence goes on along the minus strand of NW_027183088.1, from coordinate 26,622 downwards.
CACGGGCCCTGTCTGGATTGGGCGGTCGGGGGGAGTTTAGGGGGCTGGAATTGTACCCGGGAACCCACTCTATCATACTCTCGGTATGAGACCGTGGGTTTCATGCAGGACGCAGAGGTAGAGCCTCCTTTGACGCATGGCATGGGAGGATTGCAGGCTTTCTAAACTCTAAGAAAGCAAGAAGTCTGAGAATTAGATTTAGGGTTAGGATTATGGTTAGGGTTAAGGATGAAGTTTAGAGTTAGGGTGAGGGCTTAGGGTTACGGATTAGGGTTAGGGTTAAAGGTTACTCTTAGGTTTAATGGTTACACTTTGGTATAGGGTTGAGGTTTACCGTTAGGGTTAAGATGAGGGGTTAGGGTTTGGTGCAGGGTTAGGGTTAAGTGTTAGGTTTAGGATTGAAGATTAGGATTAGGGTTAGGATTAAAGGTTAGCGTGAGAGTTAACGCTTAGGGTTAAGGTTAAGAGTTAGGGTTTAGGGTTAGGGTTAGGTTTAGGGTTCGTTTTAGGGTTAGAGTTATGTGCTACGCTTTATGTTAGAGGTTAGGGTTAGGTTTACTGGTCACGGTTAAGGTTACGTTTAGGGGGTAGCATTAGGGTTAGGGTTAGGGTTAAGGGATAGGATTAGGGATAAGTGTTGGGCTTAGGGTTAGGGTTTAGTGTTAGGGGTTAGCATTAAGGATTAGGGTTAGGGTCAGGGTTAAATGCTAGGGTGCGGGTAATGGTTAGGGTCAGGGTTAAGGTTCACGGATAGGGTTAGTGTTAAGGGTTACGGGTAGGTTTAGGGTTCAGGGTTAGAGTTACCATTAGGGCTTAAGGTTAGGATTAGGCGGTAGGTTAGACTTAGGGTTAGATCTAGGTGTTAGGGTAAGGGCTAGCCTTAGGGTTAAGAGATAGGATTAGGTTTAATGCTTAGGATTAGGGTTAGGGTTTGGGGTTAAAGTAAGTGTTAGGGGTTAGGTTTAAGGATCCAAGGTTAGAGTTATTTTTAGCTGTAGTGTTAGGGTTAGGGATAAGGGATCCCATTAGCATAAAGGGTCTTCCTTACTGTAGGGTTAAGGTTAGGCTTAGAGTTAAAGGTTAAGCTTAGGGTCAGTGTTAAGATTTAGGGTGAGGGTTAACGGTTAGGGTAAAGGTTAAGCGTTAGGTTTAGGGATTAGTGATTAGGGATTTTGGTTAGTGTTAGGGTTAGCGGTTAGGAGATAGTGTTTTATGAAGGGGTATGGTCAGAATTAGGATTGGGGTTAGAGTTAGGGTGAGGTATAGGGGTTAGGTTTAGGGGTTAGTTTTGGGGTAAAAGGATAGGATTAGAGTTACGGGTTGGGCTTAGGTTTAGGGTTAAAGTTTACTGCTAGGGTTAGGGATAGGGTTCAGGGTTAGCTTTAGGGGTTCTGGTTAGGGTTAGGTGTTAGGTTAGTGTCAGGGTTAGGTCTAGTCGTGAGGGTAAGGTTTAGGGTTAGCTTTAAGAGCTAGGGTTAGGTTTAATGGTTAGGATTAGGATTAGGGTTAAGGGTTAGGGTAAGGCTTAGGGGTTAGGGTGAAGGGTTAGGGTCAAGGGTTAGGGTTTTTGTTAGGCATAGCGTTGGGGTTAGAAGTAAGGGTTACTGTCAGTGTTAGGGTTGTAGTTAGGGTTACGGTTAGGGTTAGCGGTTTAGAATTAGGGTTAGGGATTAGGTGTCACAGTGATGACTAGGAGATAGGGTTAGAATTATGGGATAGGGGTTGTTCTCAGGAAATGGGTTATGCATTAACGTTAGGATAAGAGGTTAAAGTTAGGCGCACGGTCAGGTTTACGTGTTAAGGGGAGATATAGGAATAGGGTTGGGTGTTATGTTCAGGGTTAGGGTTATCTGTTAAAGGTATTGTTTATGCTTAGCGCACGGGCCCTGTCTGCATTAGGCGGACGGGGGGAGTTTAGGGGGCTGGGATTGTACCCGGGAACCCACTCTATCATACTCTGGGTATGGGCCCGTGGGTTTCATGCAGGACACAGTGGTAGAGCCTCCTTTCACGCATGGCATGGGAGGATTGCAGGCTTTCTAAACTCTAAGAAAGCAAGAAGTCTGAGAATTAGATTTAGGGTTGGATTATGGTTAGGGTTAAGGATGAAGTTTAGTGTTAGGGTGAGGGCTTAGGGTTACGGATTAGGGTTAGGGTTAAAGGTTACTCTTAGGTTTAACGGTTACACTTTGGTTTAGGGTTGAGGTTTACGGTTAGGGTTAAGATGAGTTGTTAGGGTTTGGTACAGAGTTAGGGTTAAGTGTTAGGTTTAGGGTTGAAGATTAGGATTAGGGTTAGGATTAAAGGTTAGCGTGAGAGTTAACGCTTAGGGTTAAGGTTAAGAGTTAGGGTTCAGGGTTAGGGTTAGGGTTAGGGTTAGTTTTAGGGTTAGAGTTATGTGCTATGGTTTGTGTTAGAGGTTAGGGTTAGGTTTACTGGGCACGGATAGGGTTACGTTTCGGGGTTAGCATTACGGTTAGGGTTAGGGTTAAGGGATAGAATTAGGGTTAAGTTTTGGGCTTAGGGTTAGGGTTTAGTGTTAGGGTTATCATTAAGGATTAGGGGTAGGGTCAGGGTTAAATGCTTGGGTGCGGGTAATGGTTAGGGTCAGGGTTAAAGTTCACGGATAGGGTTAGTGTTAAGGGTTACGAGTAGGTTTAGGGTTCAGGGTTAGAGTTAGCATTAGGGATTAAGGTTAGGATTAGGCGGTAGGTTAGATTTAGGGTTAGATCTATGCGTTAGGGTAAGGGCTAGCGTTAGGGTTAAGAGATAGGGTTAGGTTTAATGCTTAGGATTAGGGTTAGGGTTTGGGGTTAAAGTAAGTGTTAGGGGTTAGGTTTCAGGATCAAAGGTTAGGGTTATTTTTAGCTGTAGTGTTAGGGTTAGGGATAAGGGATCCCATTAGCATTAAGGGTCTTCCTTACTGTAGGGTTAAGGGTTAGGCTTAGAGTTAAAGGTTAAGGTTAGGGTCAGTGTTACGATTTAGGGTGAGGGTTAACGGTTAGGGTAAAGGTTAAGCGTTAGGGTTAGGGATTAGTGATTAGGGTTTTTGGTTAGTGTTAGGGTTAGCGGTTAGGAGTTAGTGTTTTATGAAGGGGTATGGTTAGAATTAGGATTGGGGTTAGAGTTAGGGTGAGGTATAGGGGTTAGGTTTAGGGGTTAGTTTTAGGGTAAAAGGATAGGATTAGGGTTACGGGTTGGGCTTAGGTTTAGGGTTAAAGTTTACTGCTAGGGTTAGGGATAGGGTTCAGGGTTAGCTTTAGGGGTTCTGGTTAGGGTTAGGTGTTAGGTTAGTGTCAGGATTAGGTCTAGTCGTGAGGGTAAGGTTTAGGGTTAGCTTTAAGAGCTAGGGTTAGGTTTAATGGTTAGGATTAGGATTAGGGTTAAGGGTTAGGGTAAGTCTTAGGGGTTAGGGTGAAGGGATAGGGTCAAGGGTTAGGGTTTTTGTTAGGCATAGCGTTGGGGTTAGAAGTACGGGTTACTGTCAGTGTCAGGGTTGTAGGTAGGGTTACGGTTAGGGTTAGCGGTTTAGAATTAGGGTTAGGGATTAGGTGTCACAGTGATGACTAGGAGATAGGGTTAGAATTATGGGATAGGGGTTGTTCTCAGGAAATGGGTTATGCATTAACGTTAGGATAAGAGGTTAAAGTTAGGCGCACGGTGAGGTTTACGTGTTAAGGGGAGAAATAGGAACAGGGTTGGGTGTTATGGTCAGGGTTAGGGTTATCTGTTAAAGGTATTGTTTATGCTTAGTGCACGGGCCCTGTCTACATTAGGCGGGCGGGGGGAGTTTAGGGGGCTGGGATTGTACCCGGGAACCCACTCTATCATACTCTGGGTATGAGCCCGTGGGTTTCATGCAGGACGCAGTGGTAGAGCCTCCTTTCACGCATGGCATGGGAGGATTGCAGGCTTTCTAAACTCTAAGAAAGCAAGAAGTCTGAGAATTAGATTTAGGGTTAGGATTATGGTTAGGGTTAAGGATGAAGTTTAGTGTTAGGGTGAGGGCTTAGGGTTAGGGCTTAGGGTTAGGGTTAAAGGTTACTCTTAGGTTTAACGGTTACACTTTGGTTTAGGGTTGAGGTTTACGGTTAGGGTTAAGATGAGGGGTTAGGGTTTGGT
>NW_027183088.1:12500-15000 GCF_041146395.1 Eulemur rufifrons | reverse complement strand
GATAGGATTAGGGTTACGGGTTGGGCTTAGGTTTAGGGTTAAAGTTTACTGCTAGGGTTAGGGATAGGGTTCAGGCTTAGCTTTAGGGGTTCTGCTTAGGGTTAGGTGTTAGGTTAGTGTCAGCGTTAGATATAGTCGTGAGGGTAAGGTTTAGGGTTAGCTTTAAGAGCTAGGGTTAGGTTTAATGGTTAGGATTAGGATTAGGGTTAAGGGTTAGGGTAAGGCTTAGGGGTTAGGGTGAAGGTTTAGGGTTTTTGTTAGGCATAGCGTTGGGGTTAGAAGTAAGGGTTACTGTCAGTGTGAGGGTTATAGGTAGGGTTACGGTTAGGGTTAGCGGTTTAGAATTAGGGTTAGGGATTAGGTGTCACAGTGATGACTAGGAGATAGGGTTAGAATTATGGGATAGGGGTTGTTCTCAGGAAATGGGTTATGCATTAACGTTAGGATAAGAGGTTAAAGTTAGGCGCACGGTGAGGTTTATGTGTTAAGGGGAGAAATAGGAACAGGGTTGGGTGTTATGTTCAGGGTTGGGGTTATCTGTTAAAGGTATTGTTTATGCTTAGCGCACGGGCCCTGTCTGCATTGGGCGGGCGGGGGGAGTTTAGGGGACTGGGATTGTACCCGGGAACCCACTCTATCATACTCTGGGTATGAGCCCGTGGGTTTCATGCAGGACGCAGAGGTAGAGCCTCCTTTCACGCATGGCATGGGAGGATTGCAGGCTTTCTAAACTCTAAGAAAGCAAGAAGTCTGAGAATTAGATTTAGGGGTAGGATTCTGGTTAGGGTTAAGGATGAAGTTTAGTGTTAGGGTGAGGGCTTAGGCTTAGGGATTAGGGTTAGGGTTAAAGGTTACTCTTAGGTTTAATGGTTACACTTTGGTATTGGGTTTAGGTTTACCGTTAGGGTTAAGATGAGGGGTTAGGGTTTGGTACAGGGTCAGGGTTAAGTGTTAGGTTTAGGGTTGAAGATTAGGATTAGGGTTAGGATTAAAGGTTAGCGTGAGAGTTAACGCTTAGGGTTAAGGTTAAGAGTTAGGGGTTACGGTGAGGTTTAGGATTCGTTTTAGGGTTAGAGTTATGTGCTATGTTTTGTGTTAGAGGTTAGGATTAGGTTTACTGGTCACGGTGAGGGTTACGTTTAGGGGTTAGCATTAGGGTTAGGGTTAAGGGACAGGATTAGGGTTAAGTGTTGGGAGTAGGATGAGGGTTTAGTGTTAGGGTTATCATTAAGGATTAGGGGTAGGGTCAGGGTTAAATGCTTGGGTGCGGGTAATGGTTAGGGTCAGGGTTAAGGTTCACGGATAGGGTTAGTGTTAAGGGTTACGGGTAGGTTTAGGGTTCAGGGTTAGAGTTAGCATTAGGGCTTAAGTTTAGGATTAGGCGGTAGGTTCGATTTAGGGTTAGATCTAGGCGTTAGGGTAAGGGCTAGCCTTAGGGTTAAGAGTTAGGGTTAGGTTTAATGCTTAGGATTAGGGTTAGGGTTTGGGGTTAAAGTAAGTGTTAGGGGTTAGGTTTAAGGATCTAAGGTTAGGGTTATTTTTAGCTGTAGTGTTAGGGTTAGGGATAAGGGATCCCATTAGCATTAAGGGTCTTCCTTACTGTAGGGTTAAGGGTTAGGCTTAGAGTTAAAGGTTAAGGTTAGGGTCAGTGTTAAGATTTAGGGTGAGGGTTAACGGTTAGGGTAAAGGTTAAGCGATAGGGTTACGGATTAGTGATTAGGGTTTTTGGTTAGTGTTAGGGTTAGCGGTTAGGAGTTAGTGTTTTATGAAGGGGCATGGTTAGAATTAGGATTGGGGTTAGAGTTAGGGTGAGGTATAGGGGTTAGGTTTAGGGGTTAGTTTTAGGGTAAAAGGATAGGATTAGGGTTACGGGTTGGGCTTAGGTTTAGGGTTAAAGTTTACTGCTAGGGTTAGGGATAGGGTTCAGGGTTAGCTTTAGGGGTTCTGGTTAGTGTTAGGTGTTAGGTTAGTGTCAGGGTTAGGTCTAGTCGTGAGGGTAAGGTTTAGGGTTAGCTTTAAGAGCTAGGGTTAGGTTTAATGGTTAGGATTAGGATTAGGGTTAAGGGTTAGGGTAAGGCTTAGGGGTTAGGGTGAAGGGTTAGGGTCAAGGGTTAGGGTTTTTGTTAGGCATAGCGTTGGGGTTAGAAGTAAGGGTTACTGTCAGTGTCAGGGTTGTAGGTAGGGTTACGGTTACGGTTAGCGGTTTAGAATTAGGGTTAGGGATTAGGTGTCACAGTGATGACTAGGAGATAGGGTTAGAATTATGGGATGGGGTTGTTCTCAGGAAATGGGTTATGCATTAACGTTAGGATAAGAGGTTAAAGTTAGGCGCACGGTGAGGTTTACGTGTTAAGGGGAGAAATAGGAACAGGGTTGGGTGTTATGTTCAGGGTTAGGGTTATCTGTTAAAGGTATTCTTTATGCTTAGCGCACGGGCCCTGTCTGCATTAGGCGGGCGGGGGGAGTTTAGGGGGCTGGGATTGTACCCGGGAACCCACTC
>NW_027183088.1:0-5000 GCF_041146395.1 Eulemur rufifrons | reverse complement strand
GGATTTTTGGTTAGTGTTAGGGTTAGCGGTTAGGAGTTAGTGTTTTATGAAGGGGTATGGTTAGAATTAGGATTGGGGTTAGAGTTAGGGTGAGGTATAGGGGTTAGGTTTAGGGGTTAGTTTTAGGGTAAAAGGATAGGATTAGGGTTACGGGTTGGGCTTAGGTTTAGGGTTAAAGTTTACTGCTAGGGTTAGGGATAGCGTTCAGGGTTAGCTTTAGGGGTTCTGGTTAGGGTTAGGTGTTAGGTTAGTGTCAGCGTTAGGTCTAGTCGTGAGGGTAAGGTTTAGGGTTAGCTTTAAGAGCTAGGGTTAGGTTTAATGGTTAGGATTAGGATTAGGGTTAAGGGTTAGGGTAAGGCTTAGGGGTTAGGGTGAAGGTTTAGGGTTTTTGTTAGGCATAGCGTTGGGGTTAGAAGTAAGGGTTACACTCAGTGTTAGGGTTGTAGGTAGGGTTACGGTTAGGGTTAGCGGTTTAGAATTAGGGTTAGGGATTAGGTGTCACAGTGATGACTAGGAGATAGGGTTAGAATTATGGGATAGGGGTTGTTCTCAGGAAATGGGTTATGCATTAACGTTAGGATAAGAGGTTAAAGTTAGGCGCACGGTGAGGTTTACGTGTTAAGGGGAGAAATAGGAACAGGGTTGGGTGTTATGTTCAGGGTTAGGGTTATCTGTTAAAGGTATTGTTTATGCTTAGCGCACGGGCCCTGTCTGCATTAGGCGGGCGGGGGGAGTTTAGGGGGCTGGAATTGTACCCGGGAACCCACTCTATCATACTCTGGGTATGGGCCCGTGGGTTTCATGCAGGACACAGTGGTAGAGCCTCCTTTCACGCATGGCATGGGAGGATTGCAGGCTTTCTAAACTCTAAGAAAGCAAGAAGTCTGAGAATGAGATTTAGGGTTGGATTATGGTTAGGGTTAAGGAAGAAGTTTAGTGTTAGGGTGAGGGCTTAGGGTTAGGGATTAGGGTTAGGGTTAAAGATTACTCTTAGGTTTAACGGTTACACTTTGGTTTAGGGTTGAGGTTTACGGTTAGTGTTAAGATGAGCGGTTAGGGTTTGGTACAGGGTTAGGGTTAAGTGTTAGGTTTAGGGTTGAAGATTAGGATTAGGGTTAGGATTAAAGGTTACCGTGAGAGTTAACGCTTAGGGTTAAGGTTAAGAGTTAGGGTTCAGGGTTAGGGTTAGAGTTAGGGTTAGTTTTAGGGTTAGAGTTATGTGCTATAATTTGTGTTAGAGGTTAGGGTTAGGTTTACTGGACACGGATAGGGTTACGTTTAGGGGTTAGCATTACGGTTAGGGTTAGGGTTAAGGGATAGAATTAGGGTTAAGTTTTGGGATTAGGGTTAGGGTTTAGTCTTAGGGTTAGCATTAAGTATTAGGGTTAGGATCAGGGTTAAATGCTTGGGTGCGGGTAATGGTTATGGTCAGGGTTAAGGTTGACGGATAGGGTTAGTGTTAAGGGTTATGGGTAGGTTTAGGGTTCAGGGTTAGAGTTAGCATTAGGGCTTAAGGTTAGGATTAGGCGGTAGGTTAGATTTAGGGTTAGATCTAGGCGTTAGGGTAAGGGCTAGCGTTAGGGTTAAGAGATAGTGTTAGGTTTAATGCTTATTATTAGGGTTAGGGTTTGGGGTTAAAGTAAGTGTTAGGGGTTAGGTTTCAGGATCAAAGGTTAGGGTTATTTTTAGCTGTAGTGTTAGGGTTAGGGATAAGGGATCCCATTAGCATTAAGTGTCTTCCTTACTGTAGGATTAAGGGATAGGCTTAGAGTTAAAGGTTAAGGTTATGGTCAGTGTTAAGATTTAGGGTGAGGGTTAACAGTTAGGGTAAAGGTTAAGCGTTAGGGTTAGGGATTAGTGATTAGGGTTTTTGGTTAGTGTTAGGGTTAGCGGTTAGGAGTTAGTGTTTTATGAAGGGGTATGGTTAGAATTAGGATTGGGGTTAGAGTTAGGGTGAGTTATAGGGGTTAGTTTTAGGGTAAAAGGATGGGATTAGGGTTACGGGTTGGGCTTAGGTTTAGGGTTAAAGTTTACTGCTAGGGTTAGGGATAGGGTTCAGGGTTAGCTTTAGGGGTTCTGGATAGGGATAAGTGTTAGGTTAGTGTCAGGGTTAGGTCTAGTCGTGAGGGTAAGGTTTAGGGTTAGCTTTAAGAGCTAGGGTTAGGTTTAATGGTTAGGATTAGGATTAGGGTTAAGGGTTAGGGTAAGGCTTAGGGGTTAGGGTGAAGGGTTAGGGTCAAGGGTTAGGGTTTTTGTTAGGCATAGCGTTGGGGTTAGAAGTAAGGGTTACTGTCAGTGTTAGGGTTGTAGGTAGGGTTACGGTTAGGGTTAGCGGTTTAGAATTAGGGTTAGGGATTAGGTGTCACAGTGATGACTAGGAGATAGGGTTAGAATTACGGGATAGCGGTTGTTCTCAGGAAATGGGTTATGCATTAACGTTAGGATAAGAGGTTAAAGTTAGGCACACGGTGAGGTTTACGTGTTAAGGGGAGAAATAGGAACAGGGTTGGGTGTTATGTTCAGGGTTAGGGTTATCTGTTAAAGGTATTGTTTATGCTTAGCGCACGGGCCCTGTCTGCATTAGGCGGGCGGGGGGAGTTTAGGGGGCTGGGATTGTACCCGGGAACCCACTCTATCATACTCTGGGTATGGGCCTGTGGGTTTCATGCAGGACACAGTGGTAGAGCCTCCTTTCACGCATGGCATGGGAGGATTGCAGGCTTTCTAAACTCTAAGAAAGCAAGAAGTCTGAGAATTAGATTTAGGGTTAGGATTCTGGTTAGGGTTAAGGATGAAGTTTAGTGTTAGGGTGAGGGCTTAGGGTTAGGGATTAGGGTTAGGGTTAAAGGTTACTCTTAGGTTTAACGGTTACACTTTGGTTTAGGGTTGAGGTTTACGGTTAGGGTTAAGATGAGGGGTTAGGGTTTGGTACAGGGTTAGGGTTAAGTGTTAGGTTTAGGGTTGAAGATTAGGATTAGGGTTAGGATTTAATGTTAGCGTGAGAGTTAACGTTTAGGGTTAAGGTTAAGAGTTAGGGTTTAGGGTTAGGGTTAGGGTTAGTTTTAGGGTTAGAGTTATGTGCTATGGTTTGTGTTAGAGGTTAGGGTTAGGTTTACTGGTCACGGTTAGGGTTACGTTTAGGGTGTAGCATTAGGGTTAGGGTTAGGGTTAAGGGATAGGATTAGGGATAAGTGTTGGGCTTAGGGTTATGGTTTAGTGTTAGGGTTATCATTAAGGATTAGGGGTAGGGTCAGGGTTAAATGCTTGGGTGCGTGTAATGGTTAGGGTCAGGGTTAAGGTTCACGGATAGGGTTAGTGTTAAGGGTTACGGGTAGGTTTAGGGTTCAGGGTTAGAGTTAGCATTAGGGCTTAAGGTTAGGATTAGGCGGTAGGTTCGATTTAGGGTTATATCTAGGCGTTAGGGTAAGGGCTAGCGTTAGGGTTAAGAGATAGGGTTAGGTTTAATGCTTAGGTTTAGGGTTAGGGTTTGGGGTTAAAGTCAGTGTTAGGGGTTAGGTTTAAGGATCCAAGGTTAGGGTTATTTTTAGCTGTAGTGCTAGGGTTAGGGATAAGGGATCCCATTAGCATTAAGGGTCTTCCTTACTGTAGGGTTAAGGGTTAGGCTTAGAGTTAAAGGTTAAGGTTAGGGTCAGTGTTAAGATTTAGGGTGAGGGTTAACGGTTAGGGTAAAGGTTAAGCGTTAGGGTGAGGGATTAGTGATTAGGGTTTTTGGTTAGTGTTAGGGTTAGCGGTTAGGAGTTAGTGTTTTATGAAGGGGTATGGTTAGAATTAGGATTGGGGTTAGAGTTAGGGTGAGGTATAGGGGTTAGGTTTAGGGGTTAGTTTTAGGGTAAAAGGATAGGATTAGGGTTACGGGTTGGGCTTAGGTTTAGGGTTAAAGTTTACTGCTAGGGTTAGGGATAGGGTTCAGGGTTAGCTTTAGGGGTTCTGGTTAGGGTTAGGTGTTAGGTTAGTGTCAGGGTTAGGTCTAGTCGTGAGGGTAAGGTTTAGGGTTAGCTTTAAGAGCTAGGGTTAGGTTTAATGGTTAGGATTAGGATTAGGGTTAAGGGTTAGGGTAAGGCTTAGGGGTTAGGGTGAAGGGTTAGGGTTTTTATTAGGCATAGCGTTGGGGTTAGAAGTAAGGGTTACTGTCAGTGTTAGGGTTGTAGGTAGGGTTACGGTTAGGTTTAGCGGTTTAGAATTAGGGTTAGGGATTAGGTGTCACAGTGATCACTAGGAGATAGGGTTAGAATTATGGGATAGGGGTTGTTCTCAGGAAATGCGTTATGCATTAACGTTAGGATAAGAGGTTAAAGTTAGGCGCACGGTGAGGTTTACGTGTTAAGGGGAGAAATAGGAACAGGGTTGGGTGTTACGTTCAGGGTTAGGGTTATCTGTTAAAGGTATTGTTTATGCTTAGCGCACGGGCCCTGTCTGCATTAGGCGGGCGGGGGGAGTTTAGGGGGCTGGGATTGTACCCGGGAACCCACTCTATCATAATCTGGGTATGGGCGTGTGGGTTTCATGCAGGACACAGTGGTAGAGCCTCCTTTCACCCATGGCATGGGAGGATTGCAGGCTTTCTAAACTCTAAGAAAGCAAGAAGTCTGAGAATTAGATTTAGGGTTAGGATTATGGTTAGGGTTAAGGATGAAGTTTAGTGTTAGGGTGAGGGCTTAGGGTTAGGGATTAGGGTTAGGGTTAAAGGTTACTCTTAGGTTTAACGGTTACACTTTGGTTTAGGGTTGAGGTTTACGGTTAGGGTTAAGATGAGGGGTTAGGGTTTGGTACAGGGTTAGGGTTAAGTGTTAGGTTTAGGGTTGAAGATTAGGATTAGGGTTAGGATTAAAGGTTAGCGTGAGAGTTAACGCTTAGGGTTAAGGTTAAGAGTTAGGGTTTAGGGTTAGTGTTAGGGTTAGTTTTAGGGTTAGAGTTATGTGCTATGGTTTGTGTTAGAGGTTAGGGTTAGGTTTACTGGTCACGGTTAGGGTTACGTTTAG
>NW_027183087.1:92500-98505 GCF_041146395.1 Eulemur rufifrons | reverse complement strand
CCTCCCATGCCATGCGTGAAAGGAGGCTCTACCACTGTGTCCTGCATGAAAACAACGGGCCCATACCCAGGGTATGATAGAGTGGTTTCCCGGGTACAATCCCAGCCCGCTAAACTCCCCCCGCCGGCCTAATGCAGACAGGGCCCGTGTGCTAAGCATAAACAATACCTTTAACAGATAACCCTAACCCTGAACATAACACCCAACCCTGTTCCTATTTCTCCCCTTAACACGTAAACCTCACCGTGCGCCTAACTTTAACCTCTTATCCTAACGTTAATGCATAACCCATTTCCTGAGAACAACCCCTATCCCATAATTCTAACCCTATCTCCTAGTCATCACTGTGACACCTAATCTCTAACCCTAATTCTAAACCGCTAACCCTAACCGTAACCCTACCTACAACCCTAACACTGACAGTAACCCTTACTTCTAACCCCAACGCTATGCCTAACAAAAACCCTAACCCTTGACCCTATCCCTTCACGCTAACCCCTAAACCTTACCCTAACCCTTAACCCTAATCCTAATCCTAACCATTAAACCTAACCCTAGCTCTTAAAGCTAACCCTAAACCTTACCCTCACGACTAGACCTAATCCTGACACTAACCTAACACCTAACCCTAACCAGAACCCCTAAAGCTAACCCTGAACCCTATCCCTAACCCTAGCAGTAAACTTTAACCCTAAACCTAAGCCCAACCCGAAACCCTAATCCTATCCTTTTACCCTAAAACTAACCCCTAAACCTAACCCCTATACCTCTCCCTAACTCTAACCCCAATCCTAATTCTAACCATACCCCTTCATAAAACACTAACTCCTAACCGCTAACCCTAACACTAACCAAAATCCCTAATCACTAATCCCTAACCCTAACGCTTAACCTTTACCCTAACCGTTAACCCTCACCCTAAATCTTAACACTGACCCTAACCTTAACCTTTAACTCTAAGCCTAACCCTTAACCCTACAGTAAGGAAGACCCTTAATGCTAATGGGATCCCTTATCCCTAACCCTAACACTACAGCTAAAAATAACCCTAACCTTTGATCCTGAAACCTAACCCCTAACACTTACTTTAACCCCAAACCCTAACCCTAATCCTAAGCATTAAACCTAACCCTATCTCTTAACCCTAACGCTAGCCCTTACCCTAACGCCTAGATCTAACCCTAAATCGAACCTACCGCCTAATCCTAACATTAAGCCCTAATGCTAACTCTAACCCTGAACTCTAAACCTACTCGTAACCCTTAACACTAACCCTATCCGTGAACCTTAACCCTGACCCTAACCATTACCCGCACCCAAGCATTTAACCCTGACCCTACCCCTAATCCTTAATGATAACCCTAACACTAAACCCTAACCCTAAGCCCAACACTTAACCCTAATCCTATCTCTTAACCCTAACCCTAACCCTAACCCTAATGCTACCCCCTAAACGTAACCCTAACCGTGACCAGTAAACCTAACCCTAACCTCTAAAACAAACCATAGCACATAACTCTAACCCTAAAACTAACCCTAACCCTAACCCCAAACCCTAACTCTTAACCTTAACCCTAAGCGTTAACTCTCACGCTAACCTTTCATCCTACCCCTAATCCTAATCTTCAACCCTAAACCTTACACTTAACCCTAACCCTGTACCAAACCCTAACCCCTCATCTTAACCCTAACCGTAAACCTCAACCCTAAACCAAAGTGTAACCGTTAAACCTAAGAGTAACCTTTAACCCTAACCCTAATCCCTAACCCTAAGCCCTCACCCTAACACTAAACTTCATCCTTAACCCTAACCATAATCCTAACCCTAAATCTAATTCTCAGACTTCTTGCTTTCTTAGAGTTTAGAAAGCCTGCAATCCTCCCATGCCATGCGTGAAAGGAGGCTCTACCACTGTGTCCTGTATGAAACCCACGGGCCCATACCCAGAGTATGATAGAGTGGGTTCCCGGGTACAATCCCAGCCCCCAAAACTCCCCCCGCCCGCCTAATGCAGACAGGGCCCGTGCGCTAAGCATAAACAATACCTTTAACAGATAACCCTAACCCTGAACATAACACCCAACCCTGTTCCTATTTCTCCCCTTAACACGTAAACTTCACCGTGCGCCTAACTTTTACCTCTTATCCTAACGTTAATGCATAACCCATTTCCTGAGAACAACCCCTATCCCATAATTCTAAACCTATCTCCTAGTCATCACTGTGACACCTAATCCCTAACCCTAATTCTAAACCGCTAACCCTAACCATAACCCTACCTACAACCCTAACACTGACAGTAACCCTTACTTCTAACCCCAACGCTATGCCTAACAAAAACCCTAACCCTTGACCCTAACCCTTCACCCTAACCCCTAAGCCTTACCCTAACCCTTAACCCTAATCCTAATCCTAACCATTAAACCTAACCCTAGGTCTTAAAGCTAACCCTAAACCTTACCATCTCGACTAGACCTAACCCTGACACTAACCTAACACTTAACCCTCACCAGAACCCCTAAAGCTAACCCTGAACCCTATCCCTAACCCTAGCAGTAAACTTTAACCCTAAACCTAAGCCCAACCCGAAACCCTAATCCTATCCTTTTACCCTAAAACTAACCCCTAAACCTAACCCCTATACCTCACCCTAACTCTAACCCCAATCCTAATTCTAACCGTACCCCTTCATAAAACACTAACTCCTAACCGCTAACCCTAACACTAACCAAAAACACTAATCACTAATCCCTAACCCTAACGCTTAACCTTTACCCTAACCGTTAACCCTCACCCTAAATCTTAACACTGACCCTACCTTTAACCTTTAACTCTAAGCCTAACCCTTAACCCTACAGTAAGGAAGACCCTTAATGCTAATGGGATCCCTTATCCCTAACCCTAACACTACAGCTAAAAATAACCCTAACCTTGGATCCTTAAACCTAATCCCTAACACTTACTTTAACCCCAAACCCTAACCCTAATCCTAAGCATTAAACCTAACCCTATCTCTTAACCCTAACGCTAGCCCTTACCCTAACGCCTAGATCTAACCCTAAATCGAACCTACCGCCTAATACTAACCTTAAGCCCTAATGCTAACACTAACCCTGAACCCTAAACCTACCCGTAACCCTTAACACTAACCCTATCCGTGAACCTTAACCCTGACCCTAACCATTACCCGCACCCAAGCATTTAACCCTGACCCTAACCCTAAACCTTAATGCTAACCCTAACACTAAACCCTAACCCTAAGCCCAACACTTATCCCTAATCCTATCCCTTAACCCTAACCCTAACCGTAATGCTACCCCCTAAACGTAACCCTAACCGTGACCAGTAAACCTAACCCTAACCTCTAACACAAACCATAGCACATAACTCTAACCCTAAAACTAACCCTAACCCTAACCCTGAACCCTAACTCTTAACCTTAACCCTAAGCGTTAACTCTCACGCTAACCTTTAATCCTAACCCTAATCCTAATCTTCAACCCTAAACCTAACACTTAACCCTAACCCTGTACCAAACCCTAACCCCTCATCTTAACCCTAACCGTAAACCTCAACCCTAAACCAAAGTGTAACCGTTAAACCTAAGAGTAACCTTTAACCCTAACCCTATTCCCTAACCCTAAGCCCTCACCCTAACACTAAACTTCATCCTTAACGCTAACCAGAATCCTAACCCTAAATCTAATTCTCAGACTTCTTGCTTTCTTAGAGTTTAGAAAGCCTGCAATCCTCCCATGCCATGCGTGAAAGGAGGCTCTACCACTGTGTCCTGCATGAAACCCACGGGCCCATACCCAGAGTATGATAGAGTGGGTTCCCGGGTACAATCCCAGCCCCCTAAACTCCCCCCGCCCGCCTACTGCAGACAGGGCCCGTGCGCTAAGCATAAACAATACCTTTAACAGATAACCCTAACCCTGAACATAACACCCAACCCTGTTCCTATTTCTCCCCTTAACACGTAAACCTCACCGTGCGCCTAACTTTAACCTCTTATCCTAACGTTAATGCATAACCCATTTCCTGAGAACAACCCCTATCCCATAATTCTTTTTTTTTTTTTTTTTTTTTTTTTTTTATTTATTTATTTTTTATTATATATATATATTTTTTCAATTTAGTTTTACAGAATCAAAGAGTCTAACAGTATATCTTGTTAGATACAGTATGTCCTCATAATGTATACATTATTTCTTGTACAATGATATGAAATAATATGGGAAATATTCATGATAAATTATTAAGTGAACAGTGCAAGTTAAAAACAATAGTTTCATATTTTTTTCCCCAGCCCCCCTTTCCCGAGTCAGCACCTTCAAGTGTTACCACTCCCCAAACGGTGTGGAATGCACTCGTTGTGTAGGCATACCCCCATCCCCTCCCCCACCCCCCACCTCAATCTGATGACCAATTGGTGTCATTCCCAGATTTGTATTTAGGTGATGATCAGGGAAACCAATTTTCTGGTGAGTACATGTGATGCTTGTTTTTCCATTCTTGGGATACTTCACTTAATATAATGGGTTCCAACTCTCTCCAGGAGAACCATAGAGATGTCGTATCTTCATCATTCCTTATAGCTGAGTAATATTCCATGGTATACATATACCACAGCTTACTAATCCAATCATGTATTGATGGGCATTTGGGTTGTTTCCACATCTTTGCTATTGTGAATTGTGCTGCTATAAACATTTGGGTACACGTGCCTTTGTTATAGAATGACCTTTTTTCCTTTGGGTATATGCCCAGT
Organism: Eulemur rufifrons; assembly: GCF_041146395.1. Classification (NCBI taxonomy): domain Eukaryota; kingdom Metazoa; phylum Chordata; class Mammalia; order Primates; family Lemuridae; genus Eulemur; species Eulemur rufifrons. The sequence continues at coordinate 93,730 of NW_027183087.1, read as the reverse complement.
AATGGGATTGCTGGGTCAAATGGCAGGTCTACTTGAATCTGTTTAAGATACCTCCATAATGCTTTCCACAGGGGTTGCACTAGTTTGCAGTCCCACCAGCAGTGTATTAGTGTTCCTGTCTCTCCACACCCACGCCAACATGTGTTGTTTTGGGTTTTTTTGATAAAGGCCATTCTCACTGGGGTTAAGTGATATCTCATTGTGGTTTTGATTTGCATTTCCCTGATGATTAGAGATGTTGAACACTTTTTCATATGTTTGTTAGCCATTTTTATATCTTCTTTTGAAAAATTTCTATTCATGTCCTTTGCCCACTTTTTGATAGGGTTGCTTGATTTTTTCTTGCTGATTTTCCTGAGTTCTAAATAGATTCTTGTTATCAGTCCTTTATCTGATGTGTAGTATGCAAAAATTTTTTCCCATTCTGTAGGTGATCTGTTTATTCTCTGGACTGTTTCTTTGGCTGTGCAGAAGCTTTTTAGTTTAATCATGTCCCATTCATTTGTTTTTGTTGCTGCTGTGATTGCCTTGGGGGTCTTCTTCATAAATTCTCTGCCTAGGCCAATGTCTGTAAGAAACTATAAGGGAAATTAATAAAACAAAAAGTTGGTTCTTTGAAAAGATAAACAAAATAGACACACCTCTGGCTAGACTAACCAAGAGCACAAAAGTAAAATCTCTAATAACCTCCATTAGGAACATGAAAGGAGAAATCACAACCGATGCTACAGAGATACAAGATATCATCTATGAATTCTACAAAAATCTTTATGCACACAAACTGGAGAACGTGGAGGAAATGGACAAATTTTTAGAGACACATAGTCTTCCCAGGCTCAACCAGGAAGAAATAGAGTACCTGAACAGACCAATATCAAGAACTGAAATCGAAACAGCAATAAAAAACCTTCCCAAAAAGAAAAGCCCTGGTCCAGATGGGTTCACACCTGAATTTTACCATACATACAAAGAAGAACTGGTGCCCATCCTACATAAACTATTCTCCAATATTGAGAAGGATGGAGTTCTCCCCAACACGTTCTACCAAGCCAATATAACATTAATACCAAAGCCTGGAAAGGACTCAACAAAAATAGAGAACTACAGACCAATTTCCCTCATGAATATAGATGCAAAAATTTTCAATAAAATACTAGCAAATCGAATCCAAGTACTTATCAAAAAAGTAATCCACCACGACCAAGTGGGCTTCATCCCCGAGATGCAGGG
>NW_027183087.1:72500-75000 GCF_041146395.1 Eulemur rufifrons | reverse complement strand
CCCTGACCTTAACCCTAACCCCTATCTCCTAACCCTAACCCCTAACCCTAACCCTATCCCCTGACCCTGACCCTGACCCTAACCCTAACCCTAACCCCTAACCCTAACCCCTAACCCAAACCGTGACCCTAACCCTAAACCTAACCCTAACCCCTAACGCTAACCCCTAACTCCTAACCCTAACCACTAACCCTAACCCTAACCCCTGACCCTAACCCTAACCCTAACCCTTAACCCTAACCCTAACCCCTAATCCTAACCCCTAACCCCAACCCTAGCCCTAACCCTAACCCCTAACCCTAACCCCTAACCCTAACCCTTAACCCTAACCCTAACCCCTAACCCTAACCCCTAACCCTAACCCTACCCCTAACCCTAACCCTAACCCCTAACCCTACCTTAACCCCTAACCCTAACCCCTAACCCCTAACCCTAACCCCTAGCCCTAGCCCTATCCCTAACCCTAACCCCTAACCCTAACCCTAGGCCTAGCCCTAGCCCGAGCCCTAATCCTAACCCTAACCCTAACCCCTGACCCTAACCCTAACCCCTAACCCTAACCCCTAAACCCTAACCGTAACCCTAACCCCTAACCCTAACCCTAACCCCTGGCCCTGACCCTCACCCTAAACCTAACCCCTAACTCCTAACCCTAACCATAACCCCTAACCTTAAACCTAACCCCTGACCCTGACCCTAACCCTAACCCTAACCCCTAACCCTAACCCTTAACCCGAACCCTGACCCTAACCCTAACCCCTAACCCTAACCCTAACCCCTAACTCTAACCCCAAACCCTAACCCTAACCCTAACACTTAACCCTAACCCTAACCCCTAACCCTAACCCCTAACCCTAACCCTACCCTAACCCTAACCCCTAACCCTAACCCCTAACCCTAACCCTAACCCCTAACCCTAACCCTAAACCCTAACCCTAACCCTAACCCCTAATCCTAACCCCTAACCCGAACCCTGACCCTAACCCTAACCCTAACAATAACCCCTAACACTAACCCTAACCCCAAACCCTAACCCTAACCCTAACCCCTAACCCTAACCCTGAACCCTAACCCTTAACCTTAACCCTAAGCGTTAACTCTCACGCTAACCTTTAATCCTAACCCTAATCCTAATCTTCAACCCTAAACCTAACACTTAACCCTAACCCTCTACCAAACACTAAACCCTCATCTAAACCCTAACCGTAAACCTGAACCCTAAACCAAAGTGTAACCGTTAAACCTAAGACTAACCTTTAACCCTAACCCTAATCCCTAACCCTAAGCCCTCACCCTAACACTAAACTTCATCCTTAACCCTAACCATAATCCTAACCCTAAATCTAATTCTCAGACTTCTTGCTTTCTTAGAGTTTAGAAAGCCTGCAATCCTCCCATGCCATGCGTGAAAGGAGGCTCTAGCACTGTGTCCTGCATGAAACCCACGGTCCCATACCCATGGTATGATAGAGTGGTTTCCCGGGTACAATCCCAGCCCCCTAAACTCCCCCCGCGCGCCTAATGCAGACAGGGCCCGTGTGCTAACCATAAACAATACCTTTAACAGATAACCCTAACCCTGAACATAACACCCAACCCTGTTCCTATTTCTCCCCTTAACACGTAAACCTCACCGTGCGCCTAACTTTAACCTCTTATCCTAACGTTAATGCATAACCCATTTCCTGAGAACAACCCCTATCCCATAATTCTAACCCTATCTCCTAGTCATCACTGTGACACCTAATCCCTAACCCTAATTCTAAACCGCTAACCCTAACCGTAACCCTACCTACAACCCTAACACTGACAGTAAACCTTTCTTCTAACCCCAACGCTATGCCTAACAAAAACCCTAACCCTTGACCCTAACCCTAACCCTAACCCTAACCATTAAACCTAACCCTAGCTCTTAAAGCTAACCCTAAACCCTACGCTCACGACTAGACCTAACCCTGACACTAACCTAACACCTAACCCTAACCAGAACCCCTAAAGCTAACCCTGAACCCTATCCCTAACCCTAGCAGTAAACTTTAACCCTAAACCTAAGCCCAAACCGTAACCCCAATCCTATCCTTTTACCCTAAAACTAACCCCTAAACCTAACCCCTATACCTCACCCTAACTCTAACCCCAATCCTAATTCTAACCATACCCCTTCATAAAACACTAACCGCTAACCTAACACTAACCAAAAACCCTAATCACTTATCCCTAACCCTAACACTTAACCTTTACCCTAACCGTTAACCCTCACCCTAAATCTTAACACTGACCCTAACCTTAACCTTTAACTCTAAGCCTAACCCTTAACCCTACAGTAAGGAAGACCCTTAATGCTAATGGGATCCCTTATCCCTAACCCTAACACTACAGCTAAAAATAACCCTAACCTTTGATCCTGAAACCTAACCCCTAACACTTACTTTAACCCCAAACCCTAACCCTAATCCTAAGCATTAAACCTAACCCTATCTCTTAACCCTAACGCTAGCCC
>NW_027183087.1:55000-67500 GCF_041146395.1 Eulemur rufifrons | reverse complement strand
TCACCCTAACACTAAACTTCATCCTTAACCCTAACCATAATCCTAACCCTAAATCTAATTCTCAGAATTCTTGCTTTCTTAGAGTTTAGAAAGCCTGCAATCCTCCCATGCCATGCGTGAAAGGAGGCTCTACCACTGTGTCCTGCATGAAACCCACGGGCCCATACCCAGAGTATGATAGAGTGGGTTCCCGGGTACAATCCCAGCCCCCTAAACTCCGCCCGCCCGCCTAATGCAGACAGGGCCCGTGCGCTAAGCATAAACAATACCTTTAACAGATAACCCTAACCCTGAACATAACACCCAACCCTGTTCCTATTTCTCCCCTTAACACGTAAACCTCACCGTGCACCTAAGTTTAACCTCTTATCCTAACGTTAATGCATAACCCATTTCCTGAGAACAACCCCTATCCCATAATTCTAACCCTATCTCCTAGTCATCACTGTGACACCTAATCCCTAACCCTAATTCTAAACCACTAACCCTAACCGTAACCCTACCTACAACCCTAACACTGACAGTAACCCTTACTTCTAACCCCAACGCTATGCCTAACAAAAACCCTAACCCTTTACACTAACCCTTCACACTCACCCCTAAGCCTTACCCTAACCCTTAACCCTAATCCTAATCCTAACCATTAAACCTAACCCTAGCTCTTAAAGCTAACCCTAAACCTTACCCTCACGACTAGACCTAACCCTGACACTAACCTAACACCTAACCCTAACCAGAACCCCTAAAGCTAACCCTGAACCCTATCCCTAACGCTAGCAGTAAACTTTAACCCTAAACCTAAGCCCATCCCGTAACCCTAATCCTATCCTTTTACCCTAAAACTAACCCCTAAACCTAACCCCTATACCTCACCCTAACTCTAACCCCAATCCTAATTCTAACCATACCCCTTCATAAAACACTAACTCCTAACCGCTAACCCTAACACTAACCAAAAACCCTAATCACTAATCCCTAACCCTAACGCTTAACCTTTACCCTAACCGTTAACCCTCACCCTAAATCTTAACACTGACCCTAACCTTAACCTTTAACTCTAAGCCTAACCCTTAACCCTGCAGTAAGGAAGACCCTTAATGCTAATGGGATCCCTTATCCCTAACCCTAACACTACAGCTAAAAATAACCCTAAGCTTTGATCCTGAAACCTAACCCCTAACACTTACTTTAACCCCAAACCCTAACCCTAATCCTAAGCATTAAACCTAACCCTATCTCTTAACCCTAACGCTAGCCCTTACCCTAACGCCTAGATCTAACCCTAAATCGAACCTACCGCCTAATCCTAACCTTAAGCCCTAATGCTAACTCTAACCCTGAACCCTAAACCTACCCGTAACCCTTAACACTAACCCTATCCGTGAACCTTAACCCTGACCCTAACCATTACCCGCACCCAAGCATTTAACCCTGACCCTACCCCTAGTCCTTTATGATAACCCTAACACTAAACCCTAAGCCTAAGGCCAACACTTAACCGTAATCCTATCCCTTAACCCTAACCCTAACCCTAAGCCTAATGCTAACCCCTAAACGTAACCCTAACCGTCACCAGTAAACCTAACCCTAACCTCTAACACAAACCATAGCACATAACTCTAACCCTAAAACTAACCCTAACCCTAAACCTAACCCTAAACCCTAACTCTTAACCTTAACCCTAAGCGTTAACTCTCACGCTAACCTTTAATCCTAACCCTAATCCTAATCTTCAACCCTAAACCTTACACTTAACCCTAACCCTGTACCAAACCCTAACCCCTCATCTTAACCCTAACCGTAAACCTCAACCCTAAACTAAAGTGTAACCGTTAAACCTAAGAGTAACCTTTAACCCTAACCCTAATCCCTAACCCTAAGCCCTCACCCTAACACTAAACTTCATCCTTAACCCTAACCATAATCCTAACCCTAAATCTAATTCTCAGACTTCTTGCTTTCTTAGAGTTTAGAAAGCCTGCAATCCTCCCATGCCATGCGTCAAGGGAGGCTCTACCACTGTGTCCTGTATGAAACCCACGGACCCATACCCAGAGTATGATAGAGTGGGTTCCCGGGTACAATTCCAGCCCCCAAAACTCCCCCCCGCCCGCCTAATGCAGACAGGGCCCGTGCGCTAAGCATAAACAATACCTTTAACAGATAACCCTAACCCTGAACATAACACCCAACCCTGTTCCTATTTCTCCCCTTAACACATAAACTTCACCGTGCGCCTAACATTAACCTCTTATACTAACGTTAATGCATAACCCATTTCCTGAGAACAACCCCTATCCCATAATTCTAACCCTATCTCCTAGTCATCACTGTGACACCTAATCCCTAACCCTAATTCCAAACCGCTAACCCTAACCGTAACCCTACCTACAACCCTAACACTGACAGTAACCCTTACTTCTAACCCCAACGCTATGCCTAACAAAAACCCTAACCCTTGACCCTAACCCTTCACCCTAACCCCTAAGACTTACCCTAACCCTTAACCCTAATCCTAATCCTAACCATTAAACCTAACCCTAGCTCTTAAAGCTAACCCTAAACCTTACCCTCACGACTAGACCTAACCCTGACACTAACCTAACACATAACACTCACCAGAACCCCTAAAGCTAACCCTGAACCCTATCCCTAACCCTAGCTGTAAACTTTAACCCTAAACCTAAGCCCAACCCGTAACCCTAATCCTATCCTTTTACCCTGAAACTAACCCCTAAACCTAACCCCTATACCTCACCCTAACTCTAACCCCAATCCTAATTCTAACCATACCCCTTCATAAATCACTAACCGCTAACCTAACACTAACCAAAAGCCATAATCACTAATCCCTAACCCTAACACTTAACCTACCCTAACCGTTAACCCTCACCCTAAATCTTAACACTGACCCTAACCTTAACCTTTAACTCTAAGCCTAACCCTTAATCCTACAGTAAGGAAGATCCTTAATGCTAATGGGATCCCTTATCCCTAACCCTAACACTACAGCTAAAAATAACCCTAACCTTGGATCCTTAAACCTAACCCCTATCACTTACTTTAACCCCAAACCCTAACCCTAATCCTAAGCATTAAACCTAACCCTATCTCTGTACTCTAACGCTAGCCCTTACCTAACGCCTAGATCTAACCCTAAATCGAACCTACCGCCTAATCCTAACCTTAAGCCCTAATGCTAACTCTAACCCTGAACCCTAAACCTACCCGTAACCCTTAACACTAACCCTATCCGTGAACCTTAACCCTGACCCTAACCATTACCCGCCCCCAAGCATTTAACCCTGACCCTACCCCTAATCCTTAATGATAACACTAACACTAAACCCTAACCCTAAGCCCAACACTTAACCCTAATCCTATCCCTTAACCCTAACCCTAACGCAAACCCCTAAACGTAACCCTAACCGTGACCAGTAAACCTAACCCTAACCTCTAACACAAACCATAGCACATAACTCTAACCCTAAAACTAAACCTAACCCCAACCCTAACCCTAAACCCTAACTCTTAACCTTAACCCTAAGCGTTAACTCTCACGCTAACCTTTAATCCTAACCCTAATCCTAATCTTCAACCCTAAACCTAACACTTAACCCTAACCCTGTACCAAACCCTAACCCCTCATCTTAACCCTAACCGTAAACCTCAACCCTAAACCAAAGTGTAGCAGTTAAACCTAAGAGTAGCCTTTAACCCTAACCCTAATCCCTAACCCTAAGCCCTCACCCTAACACTAAACTTCATCCTTAACCCTAACCATAATCCTACCCCTAAATCTAATTCTCAGACTTCTTGCTTTCTTAGAGTTTAGAAAGCCTGCAATCCTCCCATGCCATGTGTGAAAGGAGGCTCTACCACTGTGTCCTGCATGAAACCCACGGGCCCATACCCAGAGTCCGATACAGTGGGTTCCCGGTGACAATCCCAGCGCCCTAACCTCCCCCCAGCTTAATGCCGACAGGGCCCATGCGCTAAGCATAAATGATACCTTTAACAGATAACCCTAACCCTGAACATGGCACCTAACCCTGTTCCTTTTTCTCCCCTTAACACGTAAACCTCACCGTGAGCCTAACTTTAACCTCTTAACGTAACGTTAATGCATAACCCATTCCCTGAGAACATCCCCTATCCCATAATTCTAACCGTATCTCCTAGTCATCACTGTAACACCTAATCCCTAACCCTAATTCTCCACCGCTAAGCCTAACCGTAACGCTGCCTACAACCCTAACACTGACAGGAACCCTTAGTTCTAACCCCAACGCTATGCCTAACAAAAGCCCTAACCCTTCACCCTTCACCCTAACCCCTAAGCATTACGCTAACCTTTAACCGTAATCCTAATCCTAACCATTAAACCTAACCCTAGCTCTTAAAGCTAACGCTAAACCTTACCCTCACGACTAGACCTAACCCTGACACTAACCTAACACCTAACCCTAACCATAACCCCTAAAGCTAACCCTAACCCTGAACCCTAAACCTAACCCTAACACTGAACCTTCACTATATCCCTAACCCCTAAGCCTAATCCTAACTGTTAATCCTCACCCTAACACTTAAACTGGACCATAACACTAAACATTAACCCTAACACTAAACTTTAACCCTAACCATAAGCCCAACACTTAACCCTAATCCTATCCCCTAATCCTAAGCCCTAACCCTAAACCTAACCCTAACCCCAACCCTAACCCTTAATCTTGACCCTTACCATTAACCCTCACACTAACCCTAATCCTAATCTTTAACCATAAAGCTAACACTGAAGCCTAACCCTGTGCCAAACGCTAAACCCAAACCTTAAACCTAACCCTGAAACTTAACCATAAACCTAACTGTAACTGTTACACCTAACACTAACCTCTAACCCTAACCCCTAACCCTAAGACCCCACCTTAACACTAACCCTAACCCTAAACATTATCATAATCCTACCCCTAAATCTAATTCTCGGACTTCTTGCTTTCTTAGAGTTTAGAAAGCCTAAAATCCTCCCATGCCATGAGTAAAAGGGGGCTCTGCAGCTCTCTCTTGCATGAAACCAGGAGCCCATACCTAGCGTATGATAGAGTGGGTTCCCGGGGACAATCCCATCCCCCTAACCCCAGCCCCCCGCCCAGTGCAGACAGGGCCTGTACGCTAAGTATAAACACTACCCCTAACAGGTAACTCTAACCCTGAACATAGCACCTGACCCTGATCCTATTGCTCACCTTAAAACATAAACCTCCCCGTAACCCTAACTTATCCCCTTATCTTAACCTTAATGCATAACACCCTGAGAAGAAGCCCTATCCCATAATTCTAATCCTAACCCCTAGCCATAACCGTAACACCTCATCCCTAATTCTAAAATGCCAACCCTAACCTTCACCCTACCAACAACCCTAACCCTAACCCTAACCCCTAACCCTAAGCCCTCACCCTATCACTAATCTTCATCCCTAAACCGTACCGTAATCCTAACCCTAAATCTAATTCTCAGACTTGCTTTCTCAGAGTTTTGAAAGCCTACAATCCTACTAAGCCATGCATGAAAGCCCGCTCTGCCACAGTGTCCTGCATGAAACCCAGAGGCCCATACACTGCGTACGATAGAGTGGGCTCCCCGCGACCATCACACACCCCTAACTTCACCTCCTAGTGCATACAGGGCCCGTGCCCTAAGCATAAACCCTACCCCACACCCATAACCCTAACCCAGAACATAACACCTAACCCTGATCCTACTGCTCACCTTAACACGTAAACCTCACCCTAACCCTAACTTAACCCCTTATCTTAACGATAATGCATGACACCCTGAGAACAAGCCCTATACCGTAATTCTAACCCTAACTCCTAGCCGTAACCATAACACCTAATCCCTAATTCTGAAACGCCAACCCTAACCTTAACCCTACCGACAACACTAACACTAACCCTATAACCCTTACCCTAACCCTACGCCTAAAAATAACCCTAACCATTGATCCTTAGTCATAACCCCTAAAGCTTAACCCTAACCCTTAACGCTAATCCCAATCCTAACCATTAAACATAACCCTACTTAACCCTAACCCTAACCTATACGCTAATGCCTAGAGATCTAACCCCAACACTGACCTACAGTTAACACTAACCCTAACCTCTAATCCTAACCTTAAACCTGAACCATAAACCTAACCCTTAACCCTAACCCTATTCCTAACCCCCTAACCCTAACCCTAACTGTTAAGCCTCACCCTAACCCTTAACCCTGACTCTAACCCTAAACCTTAACCCTAACCCTGAACCCTAACCCTAAGCCTAACCCTTAACCCTAACCCTATCCCTTAACCCTAACCCCTAACCCTAACTCTAACCCCAACCCTAAACCTAACCCTGGCCCCCAACCCAGACTTAACACCTAACCCCTAACACTAACTCTAAACCTAACCACTAATCCCTAGCACCTGACCCTGACTCGAAACCTAACCCCTAACTCGAAACCCCTAACCCCAAACCTAACCCTAATTCTCACACTACTTCCATTCCCAGAGTGAAGCAAGCCTACAATACAGCCATGCCATGTGTGAGATGAGGCTCTGCCTGAGTCCTGCATGTAGGTTTTGTCCCAAGGCCCAGGGAATGATGTTGTGCTTTTGTGGTGACTCCGACCACACCCCTCTCACCGTAGATTAACCAGGTCCTGTGCCCTTAAACTGACCGCTAAATCTAAGCCCTACCACCAACCCTAACCTCTGACCCTGAACCTAAGCCCCGAGCCTAAAGCCCAACACTAACTCTAAACACTTACCCTAAACCTAATCCCTAACCCTAATGCTAACCCCTACACGTAACTCTAACCACGAACAGTAAACCTAACCCTAACCTGTAACACAAACCCTAACACATAACTCTAACCCTAAAACTAACCCTAACCCATAACCCTAAACCTAAACCCTAACCCTAACCCTTAACCTTAATCTTAACCGTTAACTCTCATGCTAACCTTTAATCCTAACCCTAATCCTAATCTTCAACCCTACACCTAACACAACCCTAACCCTGTACCAAACCCTGACCCCTCATCTTAACCCTATCCGCAAACCTCAACCCCAAAACGAACTGTAACCGTTAAACCTAACAGTAACCTTAAACCGTAACCCTAATCTGTAACCCTATCCCCTCACCATAACACTACACTTCATCCTGAACCCTAACCATAATCCTAACCCTAAATCTAACTCTCAGACTTCTTGCTTTCTTAGAGTTTAGAAAGCCTGCAATCCTCCCATGCCATGTGTGAAAGGAGGCTCTACCACTGTGTCCTGCATGAAATCCACGGGCCCATACCCAGAGTCCGATACAGTGGGTTCCCGGTGACAATCCCAGCCCCCTAACCTCCTCCCAGCCTAATGCCGACAGGGCCCGTGCGCTAAGCATAAATGATACCTTTAACAGATAACCCTAACCCTGAACATGGCACCTAACCCTGTTCCTATTGCTCCCCTTAACACGTAAACCTCACCGTGAGCCTAACTTTAACCTCTTAACGTAACGTTAATGCATAACCCATTCCCTGAGAACATCCCCTATCCCATAATTCTAACCCTATCTCCTAGTCATCACTGTAACACCTAATCCCTAACCCTAATTCTCCACCGCTAAGCCTAACCGTAACGCTGCCTACAACCCTAACACTGACAGGAACCCTTAGTTCTAACCCCAACGCTATGCCTAACAAAAGCCCTAACCCTTCACCCTTCACCCTAACCCCTAAGCATTACCCTAACCTTTAACCGTAATCCTAATCCTAACCATTAAACCTAACCCTAGCTCTTAAAGCTAACCCTAAACCTTACCCTCACGACTAGACCTTACCCTGACACTAACCTAACACCTAACCCTAACCATAACCCCTAAAGCTAACCCTAACCCTGAACCCTAAACCTAACCCTAACACTGAACCTTCACTATATCCCTAACCCCTAAGCCTAATCCTAACTGTTAACCCTCACCCTAACACTTAAACTGGACCATAACACTAAACATTAACCCTAACACTAAACTTTAACCCTAACCATAAGCCCAACACTTAACCCTAATCCTATCCCTTAACCCTAAGCCTAACCCTAAGCCCTAACCCTAAACCTAACCCTAACCCCAACCCTAACCCTTAATCTTGACCCTTACCATTAACCCTCACACTAACCCTAATCCTAATCTTTAACCGTAAAGCTAACACTGAAGCCTAACCCTGTGCCAAACGCTAAACCCAAACCTTAACCCTAACCCTGAAACTTAACCATAAACCTAACTGTAACTGTTACACCTAACACTAACCTCTAACCCTAACCCCTAACCCTAAGACCCCACCTTAACACTAACCCTAACCCTAAACATTATCATAATCCTACCCCTAAATCTAATTCTCGGACTTCTTGCTTTCTTAGAGTTTAGAAAGCCTAAAATCCTCCCATGCCATGAGTAAAAGGGGGCTCTGCAGCTCTCTCTTGCATGAAACCAGGAGCCCATACCTAGCGTATGATAGAGTGGGTTCCCGGGGACAATCCCATCCCCCTAACCCCAGCCCCCCGCCCAGTGCAGACAGGGCCTGTACGCTAAGTATAAACACTACCCCTAACAGGTAACTCTAACCCTGAACATAGCACCTGACCCTGATCCTATTGCTCACCTTAAAACATAAACCTCCCCGTAACCCTAACTTATCCCCTTATCTTAACCTTAATGCATAACACCCTGAGAAGAAGCCCTATCCCATAATTCTAATCCTAACCCCTAGCCATAACCGTAACACCTCATCCCTAATTCTAAAATGCCAACCCTAACCTTCACCCTACCAACAACCCTAACCCTAACCCTAACCCCTAACCCTAAGCCCTCACCCTATCACTAATCTTCATCCCTAAACCGTACCGTAATCCTAACCCTAAATCTAATTCTCAGACTTGCTTTCTCAGAGTTTTGAAAGCCTACAATCCTACTAAGCCATGCATGAAAGCCCGCTCTGCCACAGTGTCCTGCATGAAACCCAGAGGCCCATACACTGCGTACGATAGAGTGGGCTCCCAGCGACCATCACAGACCCCTAACTTCGCCTCCTAGTGCATACAGGGCCCGTGCCCTAAGCATAAACCCTACCCCACACCCATAACCCTAACCCAGAACATAACACCTAACCCTGATCCTACTGCTCACCTTAACACGTAAACCTCACCCTAACCCTAACTTAACCCCTTATCTTAACGATAATGCATGACACCCTGAGAACAAGCCCTATACCGTAATTCTAACCCTAACTCCTAGCCGTAACCATAACACCTAATCCCTAATTCTGAAACGCCAACCCTAACCTTAACCCTACCGACAACACTAACACTAACCCTAAAACCCTTACCCTAACCCTACGCCTAAAAATAACCCTAACCATTGATCCTTAGTCATAACCCCTAAAGCTTAACCCTAACCCTTAACGCTAATCCCAATCCTAACCATTAAACATAACCCTACTTAACCCTAACCCTAACCTATACGCTAATGCCTAGAGATCTAACCCCAACACTGACCTACAGTTAACACTAACCCTAACCCCTAATCCTAACCTTAAACCTGAACCATAAACCTAACCCTTAACCCTAACCCTATTCCTAACCCCCTAACCCTAACCCTAACTGTTAAGCCTCACCCTAACCCTTAACCCTGACTCTAACCCTAAACCTTAACCCTAACCCTGAACCCTAACCCTAAGCCTAACCCTTAACCCTAACCCTATCCCTTAACCCTAACCCCTAACCCTAACGCTAACCCCAACCCTAAACCTAACCCTGGCCCCCAACCCAGACTTAACACCTAACCCCTAACACTAACTCTAAACCTAACCACTAATCCCTAGCACCTGACCCTGACTCGAAACCTAACCCCTAACTCGAAACCCCTAACCCCAAACCTAACCCTAATTCTCACACTACTTCCATTCCCAGAGTGAAGCAAGCCTACAATACAGCCATGCCATGTGTGAGATGAGGCTCTGCCTGAGTCCTGCATGTAGGTTTTGTCCCAAGGCCCAGGGAATGATGTTGTGCTTTTGTGGTGACTCCGACCACACCCCTCTCACCGTAGATTAACCAGGTCCTGTGCCCTTAAACTGACCGCTAAATCTAAGCCCTACCACCAACCCTAACCTCTGACCCTGAACCTAAGCCCCGAGCCTAAAGCCCAACACTAACTCTAAACACTTACCCTAAACCTAATCCCTAACCCTAATGCTAACCCCTAAACGTAACTCTAACCAGGAACAGTAAACCTAACCCTAACCTGTAACACAAACCCTAACACATAACTCTAACCCTAAAACTAACCCTAACCCTTAACCCTAAACCTAAACCCTAACCCTAACCCTTAACCTTAATCTTGACCGTTAACTCTCATGCTAACCTTTAATCCTAACCCTAATCCTAATCTTCAACCCTAAACCGAACACAACCCTAACCCTGTACCAAACCCTGACCCCTCATCTTAACCCTATCTGCAAACCTCAACCCCAAAACGAACTGTAACCGTTAAACCTAACAGTAACCTTAAACCGTAACCCTAATCTGTAAGCCTATCCCCTCACCATAACACTACACTTCATCCTGAACACTAACCATAATCCTAACCCTAAATCTAATTCTCAGACTTCTTGCTTTCTTAGAGTTTAGAAAGCCTGCAATCCTCCCGTGCCATGTGTGAAAGGAGGCTCTACCACTGTGTCCTGCATGAAATCCACGGGCCCATACCCAGAGTCCGATACAGTGGGTTCCCGGTGACAATCCCAGCCCCCTAACCTCCCCCCAGCCTAATGCCGAAAGGGCCCGTGCGCTAAGCATAAATGATACCTTTAACAGATAACCCTAACCCTGAACATGGCACCTAACCCTGTTCCTATTGCTCCCCTTAACACGTAAACCTCACCGTGAGCCTAACTTTAACCTCTTAACGTAACGTTAATGCATAACCCATTCCCTGAGAACATCCCCTATCCCATAATTCTAACCCTATCTCCTAGTCATAACTGTAACACCTAATCCCTAACCCTAATTCTCCACCGCTAAGCCTAACCGTAACGCTGCCTATAACCCTAACACTGACAGGAACCCTTAGTTCTAACCCCAACGCTATGCCTAACAAAAGCCCTAACCCTTCACCCTTGACCCTAACCCCTAAGCATTACCCTAACCTTTAACCGTAATCCTAATCCTAACCATTAAACCTAACCCTAGCTCTTAAAGCTAACCCTAAACCTTACCCTCACGACTAGACCTAACCCTGACACTAACCTAACACCTAACCCTAACCATAACCCCTAAAGCTAACCCTAACCCTGAACCCTAAACCTAACCCTAACACTGAACCTTCACTATATCCCTAACCCCTAAGCCTAATCCTAACTGTTAACCCTCACCCTAACACTTAAACTGGACCATAACACTAAACATTAACCCTAACACTAAACTTTAACCCTAACCATAAACCCAACACTTAACCCTAATCCTATCCCTTAACCCTAAGCCTACCCCTAAGCCCTAACCCTAAACCTAACCCTAACCCCAACCCTAACCCTTAATCTTGACCCTTACCATTAACCCTCACACTAACCCTAATCCTAATCTTTAACCATAAAGCTAACACTGAAGCCTAACCCTGTGCCAAACGCTAAACCCAAACCTTAACCCTAACCCTGAAACTTAACCATAAACCTAACTGTAACTGTTACACCTAACACTAACCTCTAACCCTAACCCCTAACCCTAAGACCCCACCTTAACACTAACCCTAACCCTAAACATTATCATAATCCTACCCCAAATCTAATTCTCGGACTTCTTGCTTTCTTAGAGTTTAGAAAGCCTAAAATCCTCCCATGCCATGAGTGAAAGGGGGCTCTGCAGCTCTCTCTTGCATGAAACCAGGAGCCCATACCTAGGGTATGATAGAGTGGGTTCCCGGGGACAATCCCATCCCCCTAACCCCAGCCCCCCGCCCAGTGCAGACAGGGCCTGTACGCTAAGTATAAACACTACCCCTAACAGATAACCCTCACCCTGAACATAGCACCTGACCCTGATCCTATTGCTCACCTTAAAACATAAACCTCCCCGTAACCCTAACTTATCCCCTTATCTTAACCTTAATGCATAACACCCTGAGAAGAAGCCCTATCCCATAATTCTAATCTTAACCCCTAGCCATAACCGTAACACCTCATCCCTAATTCTAAAATGCCAACCCTAACCTTCACCCTACCAACAACCCTAACCCTAACCCTAACCCCTAACCCTAAGCCCTCACCCTATCGCTAATCTTCATCCCTAAACCGTACCGTAATCCTAACCCGTAATCTAATTCTCAGACTTGCTTTCTCAGAGTTTTGAAAGCCTACAATCCTACTAAGCCATGCATGAAAGCCCGCTCTGCCACAGTGTCCTGCATGAAACCCAGAGGCC
>NW_027183087.1:40000-45000 GCF_041146395.1 Eulemur rufifrons | reverse complement strand
ATACCCCTTCATAAAACACTAACTCCTAACCGCTAACCCTAACACTAACCAAAATCCCTAATCACTAATCCCTAACCCTAACGCTTAACCTTTACCCTAACCGTTAACCCTCACCCTAAATCTTAACACTGACCCTAACCTTAACCTTTAACTCTAAGCCTAACCCTTAACCCTACAGTAAGGAAGACCCTTAATGCTAATGGGATCCCTTATCCCTAACCCTAACACTACAGCTAAAAATAACCCTAAGCTTTGATCCTTAAACCTAACCCCTAACACTTACTTTAACCCCAAACCCTAACCCTAATCCTAACTATTAAACCTAACCCTATCTCTTAACCCTAACGCTAGCCCTTACCCTAACGCCTAGATCTAACCCTAAATCGAACCTACCGCCTAATCCTAACCTTAAGCCCTAATGCTAACTCTAACCCTGAACCCTAAACCTACCCGTAACCCTTAACACTAACCCTATCCGTGAACCTTAACCCTGACCCTAACCATTACCCGCACCCAAGCATTTAACCCTGACCCTACCCCTAATCCTTAATGATAACCCTAACCCTAAACCCTAACCCTAAGCCCAACACTTATCCCTAATCCTATCCCTTAACCCTAACCCTAACCCTAATGCTACCCCCTAAACGTAACCCTAGCCGTGACCAGTAAACCTAACCCTGACCTCTAACACAAACCATAGCACATAACTCTAACCCTAAAACTAACCCTAACCCTAACCCCAAACCCTAACTCTTAACCTTAACCCTAAGCGTTAACTCTCACGCTAACCTTTAATCCTAACCCTAATCCTAATCTTCAACCCTAAACCTAACACTTAACCCTAACCCTGTACCAAACCCTAACCCCTCATCTTAACCCTAACCGAAAACCTCAACCCTAAACCAAAGTGTAACCGTTAAACCTAAGAGTAACCTTTAACCCTAACCCTAATCCCTACCCCTAAGCCCTCACCCTAACACTAAACTTCATCCTTAACCCTAACCAGAATCCTAACCCTAAATCTAATTCTCAGACTTCTTGCTTTCTTAGAGTTTAGAAAGCCTGCAATCCTCCCATGCCATGCGTGAAAGGAGGCTCTACCACTGTGTCCTGCATGAAACCCACGGGCCCATACCCAGAGTATGATAGAGTGGGTTCCCGGGTACAATCCCAGCCCCCTAAACTCCCCCCGCCCGCCTAATGCAGACAGGGCCCGTGCGCTAAGCATAAACAATACCTTTAACAGATAACCCTAACCCTGAACATAACAACCCAAACCTGTTCCTATTTCTCCCCTTAACACGTAAACCTCACCGTGCGCCTAACTTTAACCTCTTATCCTAACGTTAATGCATAACCCATTTCCTGAGAACAACCCCTATCCCATAATTCTAACCCTATCTCCTAGTCATCACTGTGACACCTAATCCCTAACCCTAATTCTAAACCGCTAACCCTAACCGTAACCCTACCTACAACCCTAACACTGACAGTAACCCTTACTTCTAACCCCAACGCTATGCCTAACAAAAACCCTAACCCTTGACCCTAACCCTTCACCCTAACCCCTAAGCCTTACCCTAACCCTTAACCCTAATCCTAATCCTAACCATTAAACCTAACCCTAGCTCTTAAAGCTAACCCTAAACCTTACCCTCACGACTAGACCTAACCCTGACACTAACCTAACACCTAACCCTAACCAGAACCCCTAAAGCCATCCCTGAACCCTCTCCCTAACCCTAGCAGTAAACTTTAACCCTAAACCTAAGCCCAACCCGTAACCCTAATCCTATCCTTTTACCCTAAAACTAACCCCTATTCCTCACCCTAACTCTAACCCCAATCCTAATTCTAACCATACCCCTACATAAAACACTAACTCCTAACCGCTAACCCTAACACTAACCAAAAACCCTAATCACTAATCCCTAACCCTAACGCTTAACCTTTACCCTAACCGTTAACCCTCACCCTAAATCTTAACACTGACCCTAACCTTAACCTTTAACTCTAAGCCTAACCCTTAACCCTACAGTAAGGAAGACCCTTAATGCTAATGGGATCCCTTATCCCTAACCCTAACACTACAGCTAAAAATAACCCTAACCTTTGATCCTTAAACCTAACCCCTAACACTTGCTTTAACCCCAAACCCTAACCCTAATCCTAAGCATTAAACCTAATCCTATCTCTTAACCCTAACGCTATCCCTTACCCTAACGCCTAGATCTAACCCTAAATCGAACCTACCGCCTAATCCTAACCTTAAGCCCTAATGCTAACTCTAACCCTGAACCCTAAACCTACCCGTAACCCTTAACACTAACCCTATCCGTGAACCTTAACCCTGACCCTAACCATTACCCGCACCCAAGCATTTAACCCTGACCCTACCCCTAATCCTTAATGATAACACTAACACTAAACCCTAACCCTAAGCCCAACACTTAACCCTAATCCTATCCCTTAACCCGAACCCTAACGCAAACCCCTAAACTTAACCCTAACCGTGACCAGTAAACCTAACCTTAACCTCTAACACAAACCATAGCACATAACTCTAACCCTAAAACTAAACCTAACCCCAACCCTAACCCTAAACCCTAACTCTTAAACTTAACCCTAAGTGTTAACTCTCACGCTAACCTTTAATCCTAACCCTAATCCTAATCTTCAACCCTAAACCTAACACTTAACCCTAACCCTGTACCAAACCCTAACCCCTCATCTTAACCCTAACCGTAAACCTCAACCCTAAACCAAAGTGTAACCGTTAAATCTAAGAGTAACCTTTAACCCTAACCCTAATCCCTAACCCTAAGCCCTCACCCTAACACTAAACTTCATCCTTAACCCTAACCATAATCCTAACCCTAAATCTAATTCTCAGACTTCTTACTTTCTTAGAGTTTAGAAAGCCTGCAATCCTCCCATGCCATGCGTGAAAGGAGGCTCTACCACTGTGTCCTGCATGAAACCCACGGGCCCATACCCAGAGTATGATAGAGTAGGTTCCCGGGTACAATCCCAGCCCCCTAAACTCCCCCCGCCCGCCTAATGCAGACAGGGCCCGTGCGCTAAGCATAAACAAAACCTTTAACAGATACTCCTAACCCTGAGCATAACACCCAACCCTGTTCCTATTTCTCCCCTTAACACGTAAACCTCACCGTGCGCCTAACTTTAACCTCTTATCCTAACGTTAATGCATAACCCATTTCCTGAGAACAACCCCTATCCCATAATTCTAACCCTATCTCCTAGTCATCACTGTGACACCTAATCCCTAACCCTAATTCTAAACCGCGATCCCTAACCGTAACCCTAACTACAACCCTAACACTGACAGTAACCCTTACTTCTAACCCCAACGCTATGCCTAACAAAAACCCTAACCCTGCACCCTAACCCCTAAGCCTTACCCTAACCCTTAACCCTACTCCTAATCCTAACCATTAAACCTAACCCTAGCTCTTAAAGATAACCCTGAACCTTGCCCTCACGACTAGACCTAACGCTGACACTAAACTAACACCTAACCCTAAGCAGAACCCGTAAAGCTAAGCCTGAACCCTATCCCTAACCCTAGCAGTAAACTTTAACCCTAAATCTAAGCCCAACCCGTAACCCTAATCCTATCCTTTTACCCTAAAACTAACCCCTAAACCTAACCCCTATACCTCACCCTAACTCTAACCCCAATCCTAATTCTAACCATACCCCTTCATAAAACACTAACTCCTAACCGCTAACCCTAACACTAACCAAAAACCCTAATCACTAATCCTTAACCCTAACGCTTAACCTTTACCCTAACCGTTAACCCTCACCCTAAATCTTAACACTGTCCCTAACCTTAACCTTTAACTCTAAGCCTAACCCTTAACACTACAGTAAGGAAGACCCTTAATGCTAATGGGATCCCTTATCCCTAACCCGAACACTACAGCTAAAAGTAACCCTAACCTTTGATCCTCAAACCTAACCCCTAACACTTACTTTAACCCCAAACCCTAACCCTAATCCTAAGCATTAAACCTAACCCTATCTCTTAACCCTAACGCTAGCCCTTACCCTAATGCTTAGATATAGCCCTAAATCGAACCTACCGCCTAATCCTAACCTTAAGCCCTAATGCTAACTCTAACCCTGAACCCTAAACCTACCCGTAACCCTTAACACTAACCCTATCCGTGAACCTTAACCCTGACCCTAACCATTACCCGCACCCAAGCATTTAACCCTGACCCTACCCCTAATCCTTAATGAAAACCCTAACACTAAACCCTCACCCTACTCCCAACACTTAACCCTAATCCTGTCCCTTAACCCTAACCCTAATGCTAACCCCTAAACGTAACCCTAACCGTGACCAGTAAACCTAACCCTAACCTCTAACACAAATCATAGCACATAACTCTAACCCTAAAACTAACCCTAACCCTAACCCTAACCCTAAACCCTAACTCTTAACCTTAACCCTAAGCGTTAACTCTCACGCTAACCTTTAATCCTAACCCTAATCCTAATCTTCAACCCTAAACCTAACACTTAACCCTAACCCTGTACCAAACCCTAACCGCTCATCTTAACCCTAACGGTAAACCTCAACCCTAAACCAAAGTGTAACCGTTAAACCTAAGAGTAATCTTTAACCCTAACCCTAATCCCTAACCCTAAGCCCTCACCCTAACACTAAACTTCATCCTTAACCCTAACCATAATCCTAACCCTAAATCTCATTCTCAGACTTCTTGCTTTCTTAGAGTTTAGAGCCTGCAATCCTCCCATGCCATGCGTGAAAGGAGGCTCTAACACTGTGTCCTCCATGAAACCC
The DNA here is from genome assembly GCF_041146395.1 of Eulemur rufifrons. NCBI lineage: Eukaryota > Metazoa > Chordata > Mammalia > Primates > Lemuridae > Eulemur > Eulemur rufifrons. The sequence continues at coordinate 40,160 of NW_027183087.1, read as the reverse complement.
ACGGGCCCATACCCAGAGTATGATAGAGTGGGTTCCCGGGTATATTCCCAGCCCCCTAAACTCCCCCCGCCCGCCTAATGCAGACAGGGCCCGTGCGCTAAGCATAAACAATACCTTTAACAGATAACCCTAACCCTGAACATAACACCCAACCCTGTTC